>NW_027204021.1:0-43658 GCF_024711535.1 Dipodomys merriami | reverse complement strand
GGAGGAATATCAATACCAAATTTCAAACTCTACTATAAAGCCATAGTAATCAAAACAGCTTGGTATTGGCATAAGAACAGACCTCAGGACCAATGGAATAGAATTGAAAACCCAGAAATGAACATACAGACCTATAGCCATCTAATCTTCGATAAGGCACCTAAAACAATAGAATGGAAGAAAGACAGCCTCTTCAGTAAATGGTACTGGCAAAATAGGTTAACTACATGTAGAAAACTAAAGCTAGATCCTTATATATCACCCTGCACCAGAATCAACTCCAAATGGATCAAAGACCTTGAACTCAAAGCAGACACTCTGAAAACATTACAGGATGGAATAGGAGAAACCTTAGGTCTCCTTGGCTCAGGTCGAAATTTTCTGAATAGAGACCCGGAAGCACACCAAATCAAAGAAAGGTTGGACAAATGGGATTGCAGAGCTTCTGCAGGGCAAATGACATAGCTAGCAAGATCAATAGAAAGCCCACCGATTGGGAGACGATCTTTTCTAGACATTCAACGGACAAGGGTCTCATATCTAAAATATACTTGGAACTCAAAAAATTAAACCCCCCAACAACAAATGCTCAAAGAAACAACTGCCCAATAAATAAGTGGGCTTAAGACTTAAAGAGAAGCTTCTCTGAAGAAGAAAGAAGGATGGCCAATAGACACATGAAGAAATGTTCAACATCCCTAGCCATAAAAGAAATGCAAATCAAAACAACATTGAGATATCACCTCACTCCAGTTAGAACAGCAAAAATCAAGAACTCTAATAACAACAGATGCTGGAGGGGATGTGGACAGAAAGGAACCTTACTTCATTGTTGGTGGGAATGTAAACTTGTTCAACCACTTTGGAAAGCAGTATGGAGGTTCCTCAAAAGACTTCACATAGATCTCCCCTATGATCCAGCAATCCCACTTTTGGGCATTTACCCAAATGTTTACAAACAAGACCACACTAAAGCTACCAGCACAACTATGTTTATTGCAGCATTATTTACCATAGCTAAGATATGGAACCAACCCAGATTCCCCTCAGTAGATGAATGGATCAAGATAATGTGGTATATATACACAATGGAATTCTATGCCTCCATCAGAAAGAATGACATTTCCCCATTTGTTAGGAAATGGAAAGGTTTGGAAAAAATTATATTAAGTGAAGTAAGCCAGGCCCAAAGAAGCATAGGTCCCATGGTTTCCCTTATTTGCAATATCTAGTATAGGTATGAGTCAAGCAGAAAAGGTCAGATAATGTGATGTTAGGAAAATGAACGCTTAAATATGTATTTTAATGTTTTCGTTTCTTTCATGCATATGTTTCTAACGCATTTATAAGATTATTTCTTTGTTGCTTTGTATGTCACTCCCCCACAGTGTAACCCCCGCTTTCACTATATTTGATGTCAGTATAACATGTGGAGGAGATGGGGGCAAACAAGTCGTTTAAGGATTCAGGTGGACCTGTTGCAACAATGAGATGTACAAAATGTCATGTCAAAACCAGCTTTACAATGTCGGTGGGGGGGGAGGGGAGTATAATTGGGTGGGGGGAGGGGGGAGCCTGGGAAGGGAGGTGAAGTGTAAACAAAGGAGGAGGCTGCAATGCTTGGTAAGAAATGTATGCATTATCCTGCCCATGTAATTGTAGCCCCTCTGTACAGTATGTTCTCAAATAAAATAAAATAATATTTAAAAAAATGGGGTGACCCAACCTAGGGTCAGGATGTATCTAGGCCAAGGACTGGATGAGGTATGGCCAGGTGGGGGAAATGTCTGGCCACACTGGATCTGGATGTGACCTCTGTGCCTGGGACTCTCTTATGGTCAGATAGAAAGTGTGACCAGTGGCTGACCAGGTTGTGACTTAGCAGGTGGGGGAGGTGGCTGCCTCCAGGTGTGCCAGATACCTAGGTAACACATAAAGTGTGGAAACTTAGCTAAGAAGAGGAAGGTGTCTGTATAGGGTCGGCATGGGTGGGGCAGACCTTATACCAAATACAAGTAGTAACTCTGCGTTGTGACTCCTAACTCCAAACCATTCATTCTCAGTCATTTTCTTTCCTTCCTTCCTTCCTTCCTTCCTTCCTTCCTTCCTTCCTTCCTTCCTTCCTTCCTTCCTTCCTTCCTTCCTTCTTTCTTTCTTTCTTTCTTTCTTTCTTTCTTTCTTTCTTTCTTTCTTTCTTTCTTTCTTTCTTTCCTTCCTTCCTTCTTTCCTTCTTTCTTCCTTCTTTTCTTTTCTCTCTCCCGCTCTCCCTCTCTCTATCAATCTCTCCTCTCATTCACTCTCCCTCTCTTTATCCCCTACCTCAGTATTCTCAACTCTCAAATAATGAACACTTGGTGAGTTGAACTCAGAAGCTGGGAAGAGCAGCTCACTTGGCCATTGTGATATTTAATTTCATGTTTCTTTACACCTCTTCCACTGGTCACTGGAATCAAATAAGGAACACAGCAGCATGGCATCTCAAGCCATTTGGAGGAGAAAAGCAAGCACGTTCACTGCATTCAGTCAGGTCCACCCTGGGAAGGTGAGGCAGACTCCTCCTTCCTCTTGGCGAAATCTCAGCCCAGTTTCTGCATCAAGAGAGGTGACTGCTTCCAAGTGAACCAGTTACCTATGTGACACAGGTATTGAGCAGAGACTTATCCTCTTTTCGTGCTGAGATTAATGGCATGATTCAAAATGATCCACTAGTTTGTTGCGATTGGGACTTCCTAAATTTTTGGTTAGGCTATGTTCAAATTGTGATCTATTTATTTCTGATTACTAACCATGATTATAGATGTGAGCCAATGTGAAACAGCACATCAGACCATTCAAAGTTCTTTATCACACATGGAAAACACACAGTTTCCCAAGTTACATACAAGTTGACAGACAGCAAAATAATCCTTAATTCTGGTCGAGACGTGTTTTTAATGTAAAACAAAATTACTTAGCAAAATATCTGACTAATGTGATTATACTTTCAAACTTACCCTACATTTTAATAACAAATCACCTATATTAGACAATGATTAACCCAAATTACCTGTAATCATTTATTTTTAGCATATCTTCTAGAGGTAGGCAGAACTGGAGCACACACTATTAACTAAGGTGGTAGAATTTGAGAGGATCATAATTCTGAATCAGTCTCGGAAGGAAAGTATCACCCATATCATCCTACTAGGTAGGGATATTGGAATGTAATCATGATCCTTGCTTTTTCGGCTTGGTGCAAAAGTTGCTACTCTATGAGTAATGTAACTTAAACAAGAAAGGATTGGTGGAAGGACTCCAGTGGTGGAGTATCTGTCTGGCAAACACAACATCAAAACTCAAATCAACTTCCAAAAGATAAAATAAGAAAAGGAAAGAAAGAACAACTCACACTGAGCATGTGTTCAATGTAAAAATTTACACTAAATCATTGTAGTTATAATACCATCATATAATTCTAGGAGCAAATACATTTTGTGTCAAGGCTAAATGAGAAAATAACATACTATATACAAAGCTTTGGTAAAGCATAGGTCTGGCTTACAATGGTGAATGCTTAAGTTTGCATGTGCAGTGCTGTGCTGGGTTGTTAAGGTTTATGGAAGTCCATCATTTTGATGAGCTTGGCATGATGAAATTACCTAACCATACAGTTCACTGAACAGATACTACTGACATATATATATATATATATATATATATATATATATATATACACACTACACTAAATATACACATGTATGTATTTATATATTAAGTTGCATGTAAATCAAATAAAATTTAAAATGAATAAATTTAGTGAGCATATACCTTTCCTAAATAATTATTTTACCTGAATAAATTCATGTCTTAAAGTCTCCAATACTATATAACACTTACATGTTTGCTGATCCCCTTCAGCTTTTTTATGATATTGTTTTTTTTCTTTTTTAGATGAAAAATCCAGCCAATAAATACACTTTTATAACATTCCTTTCTTTATAAAATGAAAAACACGTTGTGTAATCTGGCTCTTTATGTGTTATCAAAAAATTTTTTATAATTTCAAGTACATATTTTCTTAGACTTAGGTCTCACTCATTTCTTCCAATTATATCTATGGAAAGGAGAAAATGAAGGATCATTCTGTTACTTTGGGAGCTTTTGTTATTAATCCCTACAATAAATATTATGAAAATAAAATTCTGAAATTATTTAGAGAGATGACATGAAAGTTACCTTTCTACACACCCATGCTATTCCCTCAACTAAATCATAGAACTTGAAATAAGTAACATTTTAGCTGGGAGCCAGTGGCTCATGCCTGTAATCCTAGCTACTCAGGAGCTGAGATCTGAGGATGGTAGTTCACAGCTAGCTCTGGCAGGAAATCCGTGACGTCCTTACCTCCAATTAACCACCAGAAAACCGGAAGTGGCACTGTGGCTCAAGTGGTAAAGTGCTAGCCTTGATCTAAACAGCTTAGAGACAGTGCCTAGGCCCCGAGTTCAAGCCCCATGACCATGAAAAATAAAAAAGGAAAAAGGGAGGAAAGCAATATTTTAAATCTAATGTGCACATATACACAAAAGTTGTCTAGAAATAAAATTTATAACAGCTCCTGGACTGGTAAAAAAATAGATTAAAGTGAAATTGCCTTCAATCATTCATTTAGACAATCTATACTGAGGGCAGGTTATTGGAGATCACATAACTATCTAAAGAGGTACAATTTGAGAGCATCACAGTTCAGAACCAGTGTGCAAGAAAAGTAACAAGGTTTTCATATCATCCTAAAGCCTGGCATGTTGGAATGCATTTGTGATCCCAGCTACTTGGCAAATAGATGTGAGGATCTTAGCCTCTGTTCAGCGCTCAGCAAAATTGATAACCTATGAGCAAAGTAACTAAATTGAAAAGGATTGTTTTAATGGTAGAATACTTGTTCTGCAAACAAAATATCTAAATTCATACTCATTTTCTAAAAGAAGAACGAAAAGAGAAGAAAGATAAAAAGAGAAAAGAGAGAAATAAAAGAAAGTAGAGAAGGGGGAGGAGAGAAGGGGAGGAAGGAGGGAAGGAAGGAAGGAGGATAAGAAGGAAGGAAGGAAGGAAGGAAAGAAGGAAGGAAGGAAGGAGGAAAAGAAAAGAAAGAAAGGGAGGAAGAAAGAAAGGGAGGAAGAAAGAAAGGGAGAGAGGTACAAATAAAAACCTCAGCATGTGTTAGATTTTAATAATGACCCAAAATCCTTTTAGATATAAATGCCATCATTTAATTCTCTGGACAGGGACATTTTGTATCAAGCCCTGTTGTAAGGTCATGGGACCCCCGAAAGACCATCAGAGACCACGACCAATGTGAAAAGCAAAAGAGTCCTTTATTTTCATGCTCAAGCTTGTTCCTCCATGCTCTAGGTAACTGGTGAGGGTAAGAGACCCCAAGCACAAAACCAGCACATCTTTTATAATATTGAAAAAACAAGTTTAGGAAATTTCCACACAAGCAGTTATATGATTGGTTTGAGGCCACCCTAACTGCACTGTCTTTTTTCTGAACTATTGGTACGTTCTGTTCCTGGAACACTTGGGTAACTGTTCTGCTTTCTTAAGGGTGGGCAGGGTTGGTGGCAACCTGTGTTTTTTTTTTTCTCTCTCTTGGTTACTCTGAGGACAGCTTAGCACAATATGGTGGCATTAATCTTAAATTGGATTTACTTTGGCTCTTCATTCTCTCCTCTTCTAAAGCATCAGGGTCCAATCATGGTCCCCTAATTGGCACAGTCTTCTATATATACAGTTTGGTATAGGGGTCTCAGAATCAATAGATGGATTGTGCTGATTCTCTCTTTTACAAAGGACACCAGTCTACAAGGTCCAATTGTGAGTAACAAAATTGACCGTATCAAAGGCCCTAACATATTCTTCCAGCAATCCTGACTCCATATATCACAGCTAATATAATTTTATACCAACTGTATTCCTAAGCTCCAATTTTAAGACATACTCATACTATTTGCTACATACTTAAACTTTCTGAGGTTTGTCTTCTTTACAAACATTTTAAGATGATCAGTACTTTTTAAATCCTTTCTTTGACATTTCCCCATTTGTTAGGAAATGGAAAGGCTTGGAAAAAAATATATTAAGTGAAGTAAGCCAGGCCCAAAGAAGCATAGGTCCCATGGTTTCCCTTATTTGCAATATCTAGTATAGGTATGAGTCAAGCAGAAAAGGTCAGATAATGTGATGTTAGGAAAATGAACCCTTAAATATGTATTTTAATGTTTTCGTTTCTTTCATGCATATGTTTCTAACGCATTTATAAGATTATTTCTTTGTTGCTTTGTATGTCTCTCCCCCACAGTGTAACCCCCGCTTTCACTATATTTGATGTCAGTATAACGTGTGGAGGAGATGGGGGCAAACAAGTCGTTTAAGGATTCAGGTGGACCTGTTGCAACAATGAGAAGTACAAGATGTCATGTCAAAACCAGCTTTACAATGTCGGTGAGGGGGGGAGGGGGGTATAATTGGGTGGGGGGAGGGGGGAGGCTGGGAAGGGAGGTGAAGGGTAAACAAAGGAGGAGGCTGCAATGCTTGGTAAGAAATGTATGCATTATCCTGCCCATGTAATTGTAGCCCCTCTGTACAGTATGTTCTCAAATAAAATAAAATAATATTAAAAAAAATAAATAAATCCTTTCTTATCCAGAAGATACCAATTTTTCCCCAATTCATTTCTTAAGGCTTTCTTTACTACCCTCTTGTTCTTTAAAATTCCATAAGCTTTTTGTGGCTAGAGTTTAAAACTGCCCATTTTTCCTTTGACTTGTGGAACCAAGTTATCTCAGAAAGCCTCAATGCACTAGTGGGATGAAAAGCTTGCTAGATTTTAAGGCTAAGATTAGGTCTGTGTCTCATTCCTCTTACTACTTCCACTGATTAAAAAATCTCTCCTTTATCTTTAAAACACACATAGGAGGAAGCAGGTTATTACCATACGAGAGCCAAACTAGGTGTGACCCTGAAGTGTCTAAGGCAAGACAGTGATATCCTTGCCCCCAATATCCACTGGGGGATTAAAAAGGGTTACTGGATATCACCAAAACAATGTCCCACAAGAGCTTAGTTTTAGCAGCTTTCAACCGGGAAGCAGTCTCAAATGATGGAATCAGGCAGGAGTTCAGTCGACATCTACCACTGTGGAGTTGGACTATGTGATGATGAGATTTCCTCCAGGTGACTGCCAGGCTGTTGTTGACCTTTACCCTGCAGTAGCATGGTCTCTTAGTGGCTCCAAGGGACTGTCACACCTTGTGCTGGGCTGCCAATTCATACACAGACTGGTTAAGGATACATTGCATAGGCTTGGCATTCTGTGACCCCACTAGTTTTTAAGACTATTTAGACAATAATCCAGGACAATTTACCAAGATAACAACTGTTTAAACTTCAGTTTTTAATAAATCTAGGATTTCCTAGGCAGAAATAGAGGGCTCAGGTTTGTACTATTTTTTCCCATGCCTTTTCCTTCTGTCAATTTTACCACATTTTTAAAAAGGTGACTCTGGTCCCTTGTTCTTCAACGGGGAAGATGGGTGAAGATTCATCTTCTGTCATTTCTTTAAGCTGATTCAGGGTTGTTGATCCTACTAGCCAGGAACCTATAACCTTAGCCCATTTTACAAAGAGGTTACCAGGGTTAAATGTCATTAAGAAGAATATTTTAACTTTTTACAAATGCACAGACCTTTTTTTCTGGCTACAACAGTGGAGCTTATTTAGCACTCTGGTTTGTTAAAGCATCTTTCTGGATGGTTTAGGAATGTGATCTCTAGTAATCCTAAAAATGTGAGAGTTAACTATGCAGACCTTCAGACAGATATCAATAGAAACACACTTTCAGGTTTACAAACATTTTTCCTGAGCAGATGAATTTCATGTAGCTGGTTTCAGCTCAAAAGTTACTGCCAATTAGAGCTTTTGGCACATACAAGGGTTGGGATCCAAACTATCCTCCATATTTCACAACCTTAGCTTTTTAGTACTATCACAGATGACCGACAAGTTCCTGGCGCTTACAAGGTAGATAGTCACAGACATTAGGCATGCTTACAATCTATCTTTCCATTACCTTCTGGCTCTGACCAATTTTTGAAGGGCCACACACTAATGACTCTAGGACCTGACATTATTTCTGCAATCCAAGCAGTGGCTTACAGTCTCTGGATGCTCCTCCATTGCTTTCATCCCAGAAGTGTCTTCTCCACACTGGGAAAAATGCCTCATTGGCATTTCTCTTAGTTGGTTGCTGGACTTGAACTCAGGGCCTGAGTGTTGTCCCTCAGCTCTACAGTTCAAGGTTAGCACTCTGCCACTTTTGAATCCTAAAGCAACACTGCTTGCTCTTTCAGCTTTCTGCTGGCTGAGTAGAGGTCACATTCTCATAGGGACCTTTTTCTACTCGGGCTGGCTTCAAACCGGTTTGCAGATCAATGAGTTTCTTAAAGGCCACTTTACTCCAATTAAAAGCAACAAGGTGGTCAACATAGAAGTAGCTTTTAAGCATGTTCTTACCTGAAACATATTAAGTGCTAAAGTTACATGTGACAAACTTACAAGAATCCTCCCTCATTTTTGTGGGCCTAATGGGAACTGTTACCAAAAAAACCTATGAGAGCAAACTGAAATGGGAATTAAGCAATTATTTTGGTAATCCTAATTTTTCCTTTTTGCACTTTGAGGCAAATGTTTAGAACAAATTTACTTTTTAACTTTATATACAGAAATCAATTCCTAATTTGTAAGCCTCCTATTAATCTCTGTTTCAATATTCTGTACATTTGGTTGCATTATGAAAAATCCCTTGAACTCTCTATGCTAGGTGTCACTCATTTCCTCTTGGATGCTTGTTTTAAAACAGATACACATTAAAACTTTTAAACTCAAATAACAAATTTTTCTTAATGCAAAAATTACAATCAACATCACTGTACGAAGAAGCTAGACATAACACCTTTATGCCTTAAAAAAATCCAATGGCAGAATATCATTGAGAGCAAATCACATTATACAAATAAACTTTTTAACCCTCTTTTTAGAGCCGCCTTAATTTTAATTTTAACACATCCAAGGGGCAGTTTTAGCAGTGCTAATCAGATCATCACATCAATCATTTTTAACATTAGGTTTCCAGTGTCTATCTGCAGGGAAAAGGGACAGAATAAAGATGGGCCACTTGACCCTTCCTGTGTAATGGGCATGCACCCAGTCCAACTCTTTATGGTTAGATGAACTATGTTGGTGCCAGCTTGCCCTCTTTCGCCATGCATAGAGTCCTCCCAGGGCCTGTTACACCATGCATGACCAGCAGAACTGTACTTGTGCCTGTTCACCCTTCACTCCTAAGAATGAGTCTTCTGTTGGCTTTTAATTTTCTCCTTTTTGTTAATCCAGATATCTTGATTACAGTGTTGATTATGCATTCTAAAATACCAGATTTTCTAATTTTCAAGTTAAAGAATCCTTAAAAAGCCATTAAAAACAATGTGTAAATTCTTCAGAAAATTTTTGGTAATGTCCAAACCTTATAACCTTTTGAATTTTAAACTTAAACTCACCCAATTGTTATAGCATGCTGGCAATTTATATCATGAACATGTTCACAAACACATACAAAACACACTCACACAGATCTTTAAGCATGCAAAAATAAAAATCAGTTGTTTGTAGACATTCTAAAGTTTTCAAAGAAAAATTTAAGACAATATTTCTTTTAAACTAAGTAACTTTGTTGAGTTTCATTTTCCCAGGGCTTGCTTGTTTAGCAAGGAATTTTACCAATTGGTATTTTGAATCTCTTCTGTTGGAGGAAGGCTGGGGGTGACGGGGGTCACCTGAAACTGAAGCGGCCTGATTTTTTTAATCAATTTTAGATAAAAGCACTTTACATTTTTGGGACTAGCTGAAAAGAGAAAACCAGCCACACAGCCTTCTCTGTGACTGAGGCCAGCTGGAGGCTGGAACTTTTATTTCCCCAGAGATGTTCAAATAAATAAGAAAAATGCAAAACCAAAAACATACATTTAAAACTAATACCAATTCTAAAACAGAACTAGACAAGACAACAATCAAAGGCTGACTTTGTCTCTACCAGAACTCTGTGGCATTCTCACTCAGCAAACTATATTCAGAGTCTTCTGAGTGAGCCTGCCACTCTCACCCAGAACTTTCCTATCTCAGGAAACATAAAACAGAGAACAGTCATGTCTCAGTGAATGGGGTGACAAATCACCAACATTTGTTTACCCAGGGGCCTTCCAAGGTGGAAAGGAACCCCCAATCATTTTGGAGCAAGGGAAATAAGTCCTTAGTGGCCATCCCCTCTGACTGGCAGATTCTCCCCCATACTCACACCTCCGTGGGCCAAGGCCTAAGGCTAAGATAAACACCTAATGACAAACAGAACAGTCAACACAAAGACACAACTTACAAAGGCACGCTGCAGCATTGTAAATTACCAACCAGAAAGTGCCAGACTATAGATGGAGAGTTTCCCCCAAAACAGAAAACTTCCCAATACAGATGGAAAACTTCCCAAAAAATGTCTGCATGAAAGTGTGAGACTACAAACGGAACATTTCCCAAAAAATGTCTGTACTAAACAGCAATCCACCCAGAGGGGTCTGGGGACGTCTCCTCACAGACCCCGTTGGCAGTCTTATAGTGCATCCACCAAGACTCCTTGCCAATCAGAATACAGACTCTGTGGGAAAACAGAATTACAGATACAGAACCTACAGGCAACCAAATATACAGAACAGCAATGCCTTGACTTAACGGATGGGTTTTTTGGGACTCTGTGGTGGGGCGTCTGGAAGGTCTCATGAGGGGGATTCCAGATGAGCCCCCAGAAATGTTGCATGGACTTGGGAACCCCGAAAGACCACCAGAGACCACGAGCAATGCGAACAGCAAAAGAGTCCTTTATTTGCAAGCTCAAGCTTGTTCCTTCATGCACTCGGTAACTTGTGACAGTAAGAGACCCGAGCACAAAATCAGCACAACTTTTATAGTATTGAACAAACAAGTTTAGGGAATTTCCACACAAGCAGTTACATGATTGGTTTGAGGCCACCCTAACTGCACTGCCCTTTTTATGAACTATTGGTATGTTCTGTTCCTGGAACACATGGGTAACTGTTCTGCTTTCTTAAGGGTGGGCAGGGTTGGTGGCAATCTGTGTTTTGTCTCTCTCTTGGGGTTAATCTGAGGGCAGTCTCCACAAGATGGTGGCGTTAATCTCAAATTGGAGTTACTTTGGCTCTTTAGCCTGAATAAACTATAGCATACCACATACAAAGCTTTGGTAAAACACAGGTCTGTCTTACAATGTTGGACCAATAAGAGTGTATGTCTAGTGATGTTGCAGTTGTGTCTTAATGTGTGTGGAGTTTTCCATCCTTATGATCTTATAATGATGAAATTGACTAACTACACAATTACCTGGGCAGATCCCTGCTGAGACCTATATATATTAAGTCACAGCTTAAAAAAGAACAATATTTACAATGAAATATGTTGAACAACCAGACATTGTGACCAAAATTATTTTTACCTGATTCAGTGTGTTTTTTAAACTCTATATCACATGTACAACTTCCTCATTCCCTTCTTTCTCATTATGTTGTCTTTCTTTGTTTTGGTTTTGTTTTCAAAACCATGGTGTAACAGGGTATTTCTTATTTTCTTGTCTTCTAGTCTTCAGAAAGTCTGCAGTTAAATAGGCTTAAGTTCCTTTTGTTAGAAAATTAAAAGCAATTGGGTGGGGTCTTCATCATAATTTTGTTATGATCTCAAATACATTTTCATATCTAACATTTTACTAATCTCACTTCAATCTTTTCCAAAGGTCACTGTAGTGGAAGAAGGAAATTCCAAGTGGATTCTGGTAGAGAATTTCTGGTACATATTAAGGTAAGCAACTCCAAAATTATTCATTAGAAAGATGAGTTGAAAGTCATCTTTTTACACACTGATACTCTTTTCTCAACGAAACCAGAGGATTTTAAATAGCTAATATTTTTTTAAGTTAATGGGCCGAAATGTGCACGAATTTTCTAGAAATAAAATGATCACTCATGAAACCTTACTGATACTTCAAAGAATATTTTCCAATAAGAGGAATCACCTTCTGACATTTTCACACAATATGTATCTTCCTGGTAACAGAACACAAAACTAGAATAAGACATCTAATTGATATCTAATTTTTGTTGCCTTTTTGCAATACTTCTTTCTTCTCATATTGATTAGTATGAAGTCTATGACCATTATAAAATCATATTTGTAATAAAAGTTACTAGATGGGACCTTCATGGATGAGATGGTGTGGGGTTTCTGGTGTAGTCCTGTCTCGTTCAAAGGAGGATTTGGTATTAGACAACCTCTGTGGTGGAACAGAGCGGGGCTTTGAGGGTGAAAGCCAGTCTGTATAGGGCTTTGAGACAGCAGGGAAGGGACAGGAATGGCTAAACTTGTTAGGGACATGGTCTCTTGTGGAGTAGGCAGGATTTAAGATGGAGGCTGGCAGGGAGACAGGTTTTCAGTTAAAGAAGGCGGGGTCACTGGGGAGGAGTCTATTTGGGGCAGAAGTTTTGGAAGGAAGAACAAGGCTACCAAGGAGGAGCTTACTTAGAGGAGCGGTGCTGGTAGAGCACTGTGAGCCCTTGTGGGATATGTAGGGTGAGGTTTCCCATAAGGCAGGGCAGGGAATGGAGGCAAGAGGCAGACAGAAGGTGGGGATTCTGGTGCAGGAATGTGGAGCTATGAGGGAGATGCTTTTCAGGTTCTAGATTTGAGGGCAGGGTGGTACTAGGAAGACATGGTCTAGTAAGGGGCAGGGTTTCTGATGGAGAATGGCAGGCCTTTGGGAAGTGTGTTAGGGTGAAGGTGGAGTTTTCTACAAAGCAAGATGTAGTAACAATGTATGTAGGAGTTTTTCAGGACCAGAGCTTTGTGAGAGCAGTAATAGTATCCAGTGCTCTAGAATAGTTAGGATGGGGTTTCTGGTGTAGCCAGTCAGAACTTGAGAAGAGAAGTTTGGGTGGGGATCTCAGTGTTGCAAGTCAGGACATGGACTTTGGACAGGGTTTCCAGTAGGGCAAAGCAACCTTCAAAAGGGACTATGGAGGGAGGGATTTACAGTTGAGCCTGGTGAGACTTCCAGAGGGAGGGCAACTGGTGCAGTGTTTTCCAGTGGAGCAATGTGGGTGTTGAGAGATGGGGTAGTGTGGGTTTTCTGGTGGAGTTTTTCTGGGCCAGGGCAGGGCTTGGAGCCATGGGGATAGTTGAAGGAGGAGCTTTGAGAAGGAGTGGAAAGGCTACAATGGTGTAAGATAATTATGGGCAGGGTATCAGATGGAGTAGGGTGTAGATCTTAGGGAAGAGCCAATAGGGGGTGGGTTTATCTGGGGAGAAAGGCAGGGCATTGAGAAGGTAGATGTGGGAGGTGAAGAGTCTTGTGGTGGAACAGGGCTGGCTTTCCAGGCAGTAGATGGGCTGTGTGAGAAGCTTCTGGCCAAGCAAGGTGGGGCTTCAAGGGCAGTTATAGGGAGGTGAAGGGTTTTTGATATAGCACGATGGGCTTTGTGGAAAGAGGTAGGTAGGCCACTTAGAAGTAGGCTAGTTATAGGCAGAGATTCTGATAAAATCAGGAGGAACTCCAGGGAGAAGGTTGGTTGGGGGTGGGGAAGAAAGGGAAGGGAGGATCTTGGAGGTAATAGAATATGGGAACAATGGGACTGTGAGGGACTAGAGTAGTTAGGAACAGGGTATCTGGTGGATGAGGTGGGGCTTCGAGCGGGAGCCCCATGTAGGCCGGGTTCTTGTTGTAGTATGTTGGGACATGAAAGGAGATATAGATGTGGCCCGGTATCTCGTGGTGCAGAACAGGGATTCCAGGAAGGGGTGGAGTGGAAGAAGGATTTTACTATAGCAGAGAAGGCGTTTCAGTAAAGTGTCTTGTTGCAGTCAAGCCTTTGAAAGTTTATAGCAGGTCTACCAGGGGGTAGGTTAGTATAGATTAAGCTATTTAAGGAGGAAGCTGCCTGGAAGTGGGTTTCCAGTGGATCCAGTCAAGTTTCATGGGATGGGGGAATAGGTAAGGGACAAGACAGTGCAGAGTAAGGCTACAAAAATTGAACAGTTACCACTAGTAAATACCATATAAGAACACCATTTTCTGTCAGTGTAGACTTATATTACTTTTATGTATTCAAGAGATGCTGGAGAAAGTAAACAAGTAATAATCCTTCCTAGTGAATTTTTTCTTTATTCCAGTTGATTGAAAATAAAACCACAGGACACATCAGGCTCAGAGGCACACAGGAGACTAAGACACATGAAGGACTAGAATTCATTCCCCAGCACCAACATTAAGGACCACAAATAAAAGTTTAAAATGTTTCACTTGGTCATAATGGACTATATTGTCTTAAAATTGTGAATGAACAGAACTTTTACTCTGACCATTTTAGAAATCCTAAAACTAAGTAAATAGTAATGTTTTAACTTTATACCATATTGGAACATGTACTAAAAATAATTAGGAAAATATAAAACTGTACACAGAATTTCATTTTCCAGTATCAATTCAAATCTAAAAGAATTTAAAACCAGAAAATTGCCATATAGTGAGGTTGCAGCATGGTTTCTTTTCCATCATCAAAATGGTGACTTAAGCAATGTGTCTTTATCATTGGATGCATCGATGTTAAAACATATCTAAGAATATGAAGCACTACTATACAGACCTTGAAGAAACTCAGAAAGATCTATGAAATGATGTTGGAATAAAATTAATGACTATTTACAGTAGGAATTGATCTTCACTAGGGCCATAAATACTTTCCAGAAGAAAAGGCTACATTGAAAAATAAACAGTGAAACGGAAACAGGTAGGCAGATCTTGAAGTAAACATTATCCAATGAACAACATCTAATGAGACATGATTGCAATTTTCTTTTACATAAGTTAGAGTTACTGACCTATGTTCTTCCCTAATGCCAAACAACAAAGTCATGAAAATTCAGTAATCATTTTCAGAACATTGGAATTCAATGAATGTATTGCTAGAATGTAAAGATAGATGTCTGATCTAATGCGTGAAGAAAATATCCCCAATCTCTGGCCCCACGCTGTGAGAAGTGTACAAGACAAAGTACAAGGAGAATGGACAGAAGTACAGTAGTGCATACCAGTAGTTCCCAAGATGCATTGATAGATGTAACAGGGGAGAATATCAACAAGATCACCACAGGACTTAGCATGGAGAGTAGAGAGAAAAACAGTGAAAATGCAAGGAGAATTGCAAAGGATTTCCTTGCATATTTGGCAGAAGAGTGCATGGCATTGAGGTCTAAACTACGTGGAGGTATTATAGGAAACTACCTGTGCTCATATGGTGCCACCAGAAGTGAAGAACTTATGATTTACAAGACATTCAATAATCATAAAAGTCTTGCTTCAGTAGTGCAGAGTTAAACCTTGATAAATTCTGTTTTGAAACACCTAACAAAGTATAAAACCAAGACAAGAAGAATCAAATTATATATACGTTATTTGACTGTTTGCAACAATAGAGTTCAAAAAAATCAAATCACATAATGTGGATGTAAAAGGATAATATTATTAATGTAATCTTTATACAATACACATTTTATGTGAATAGTCCTGATTATAAATGATTTGTTTTCCTTACAGGTTTTGGATGCACAATACCAACAAAAAACAAAAACAAAACAAAGTAAAAAACACTTGGCATCTAGATGCCTGTGCCTCATCCCTATTCCTATATAGTCATTAGCCTGAGATTGGAAGATCATCGTTCACAGATGGCTGGGGTAGCAATCCATGAAACATTTATGTTCAGTTATTCAAAGACAGAGTGAAACCTTGGTTCAAATAGTACAGACTGAATCATTCATGAGTGAAAAAAACAAGCAAGAGTTTGAGGCTCTGAGTCAAGTTTCTTTAATGTGTGTGTGTGTGCAAACATGTGCGGGTGCGTGCGGGTGCGTGCACACACACACACACAAATGGAATGAGAGGAGAAGAGGGAGAGATAAAAGGGAATATTAAGAGTTTAAGGACTATAATAAGCATATATTAATAAAAATGAGGGAAACGATGGATCCTATGTTTCTTTGAGTCTGGCTTCTTTCATGTAATATGATTGTTTTCCAAGTCTTTCCATTTTCTTATGAAAGGGGCTTTGTGAGTCTTTCTGATAGAAGCATAAAATTCCATTGTGTATATATACCACATTGTCTTGATCCATTCATCTATTGAGGGGCATCTTGATTGGTTCCAATAATGCTGCCAGAAACAAAGTTGTAGATTTAGTTTGTTTAACTTGAGATCATTTTGACAAATGCCCAAGAGTGGGATTGCTGGTTCCAGAGCTATGTACATTTGACCTTACAAAATGATGCTAATTGAAATGAACTTCAAGCCATGGAAAAAAGTTGTTTTTTTGTCAGATGTCAACCTTGATGTCAGTAGAGTGTCTAGATCGTATTTTATGTGATTTGTCTTTTGCCATTGTTTATCCCTTGCAATCTCTGTCTTGATTCTGGTACCTTCCACCTTGTATATAGATTTATCTGATTTGTATAAGTAAAGGGAAAAATATAGGGATGAAAGAAGTACAAAGAGTGACGCATTGCAACAATGATATTCATAAGACACTATATCAGAAATGAACTTTACAACTTTGGGGTGGGAAGGAGGTGTACAGGGTGGGAAGGGATAGAAGAACAACAACGGTGTGGGTAACAATATTCAATAAGGAATGTACCTTAATCATGTAACTATAACCACTCTGTATAGTATTTTTGAAATAAATTTAAAAATTGAACCTATCCTAGAAAAATATAGTTTTCAAAATAATACATCTGTCACAGTACTTGTGAGAGATTCTAGAGTCAAGCTGTTAGACTTGGAAAAGGAAAGATTGGGAAGACATCTCAAACAGCAATCAAAAATCTGAGAACTGTGCTCTGGAAAGGTCGGTCAAGGGAAGACAGGAGTATGAGTCATTACCTCAAGAGTATTTAAGTTAGAGCTGTTGGACACTAAAAGATTAAGCCTTTGGACACAAGATGGATGTCTGTGCTATGGTTGTAATGACTATTGCTCCTTTGCTCCCTAAAAATAAAGGGATTCAATTATCACTATGTATCCAAACAATACCTCATGTTAATAGTTGTAACCACAAGCTAGATTGATGTCTTAGTATGTCGACATACCTGTAGCCACTGACCCCCCCCCCACTGTAGTAGAATGAATATAAAACATGTTAAGGAGGATATGGGGATCCAGAAGCTGGCAATGAGGCTTTGGATCCTCTGATGTTATCTTTCCTATCACTTCCTGTGAATTCTCAGTTCTTTAGCCAGGTATCCCATCATCTTTGCTGTCCCATGGTTGTGGTAAGTGACAGTACTGATATTCTGAACACCTCAAAACAAACTATGAAAAAACACTTCCTCAAAGAACATTGACATATATATAAGAGCACCTGGAAAGATACGAAACATCAGCAGTCACCCAGTGATCCTCCAGCAAGAATGTACAATTCAGGAGTATCTTTACTTCTGATAATATGAGATGGATAATTGTCCCTTTTGTATATTTGATATTTGATATTGCATACATTTTTAGAAACACATATACATTGTGAAATAATGTGATTTATTTCACAGGTCACAGACCATGTCACTGATTGATGACCCTAATGCCTTATCTCAGTTGCCTGATTCAGATTTAGATGAGTGTGAATTGCCTAATTATGAACATTTCTCCATGAAACTCAACAACACAGAATGAAGTGTCAGGGTCAGGCAATTCTATACTTGCAAGGATTTTTTCATATATTAGAGTAATATACACTAACACTGCTCAGCACTCGTGGCACATTGATGTCTTATACGTTCTTCAGATCAGAAATAGGCTATAGCTTAATGTACAATGATGGGCTATACATTTTCAACGAAAAAGTGATGATTACCTCCTGCAATTATTATCAGTGAAGAATCCTTCCTATACATTTTACTGACTTAGATTCTACTCTGTGCCTTACCATTATCAGGCAGGGTCACACTATATCGAGCTACAATACTCCAGCAACTTTAGCTGCCTTTGAATTGTAAAACCAATATTGATACCAAGGTCAACTCTGCAACTCTAATCACATAGTTAGTGGACACCTGAACTTTTCAAGCCTTGTTAAAAATTCAGCTATTACTGCTCATTGTCAGTATTAAAGATCTCACTCCTTTAGATTTATTGTCTATCTTCTTGTATTTCCAACGCTGCCTTAGATGTTGGTTTTTGAAGTAGATCTTTTAGTTTGCATTTGATTTATGGAGGTGCTAGTGATGTCAGTTGAACTGAATATATAATAATGTAAGTAATTTGATGTTTTCACATATGAATTTAATTTTGGCAATTGAGGAAGTGAATGCACATCACTCACAAAAGTTGCTTTATGTGTATTGGTATTGCTATATTGTGAACTTCCTAAAAGCCAGCAATGGGATCACATATCTCAAATCCCATCACTTCTGTCACTGAGACAAGCCTGGAAAGGTCCAGACCAATTGTCTGTTCATAGTGAGAAGCTTTCTACAAAGAAGCAGGAGAGAATAGCAAATAGAGCAAATGAGTCTCCCAACAGTTTTGTTACATATTCTTTACACTTTGCCATTAAGACCAACATAATAGTATTCTTTATGAACTCTTTCCTAATCTTTTCCTGTTCTGAGTAGTTTTATTTATGGATCTCCAAGAAGTCATATAAGAATCATATAAGAGGAGTTCTGGGAAGATGGCAGAGGAGAAGATGGAGGCTAAACAAGCTCTCACATAAAAAGCAGTTTTAGAGTTCCAGTGAATAGTGCTAGGCCAGAGAATCACACCAAGTGTGCCATCACAGGACAGAGAGTTAAGCCAAAGAGGTAAAATCCAGGCAAGGAGACAGCTCTGAGATGTTGCCAGCAGCCACTGCTGCTGTGGCAGTGGCCACAGTCGCCATACCTACAAAACAGAGAGTCCAAGTCGAAGGAGCCAGACACAGTGGACAAGCAGATTCTCCTCAACACCAGCAGGAACCCACAAGGAGCGGACATTTCATCATGCAGTTCACAGACCAGAGACAACCCAGGAACCAAGACTCGACATGAGTAGAAGCCTGATGTCCTCCTCACTCCTTCTCAGGGAGCAGAGGAGGGAAGGCCACTCCTCCCCACCCCCCAGTTCCAGAGATCTCCATCTTGGATACCTACAAAGCTCGGAGGAGCTGCTAGCTCCAACTCAAGCCTTGGAAGAAAGCTAGAGTCATTTAGCAGGTCACAAGAACCTAAAGAGACCTACCAGACTCAGCTCCACCCAGGGAAATGTCACCCAGCTCAGGTTCCAGCCTCAGGAGTGGCTTTCTTCACTGGGTAATCAGAGCCAGAGGCTGCCCCTCCCTTTTGCAGCCCTGACAATCAATTGAAATTCAGTAAACATAAACCCTGAGAATGGCTCCAGGCTGGGCTCTGTGAGTTCCTCACAAACTAGCCCCAGGGAAAAGCTACTGTTTGCGGAAAGGCCTCAACACTACCCAGAACCTAGCCTCATCACAGCATCTCCAAACTTGAGGAAAAAACCATCTCCCTCTTTTGTGATACTCAGAACAGATCTCCCTCCCATTGAACTAAACTTGGAGGAGGATCGCAAAATCCTGGGTAAAGCAGAGCATTTTTCTGCCTGTTCAAATAAACTGACTTAAGAAACCAACCAAGCCACAGGAAAATCAAACACCACAAACAGACCAGAGACTCCAACCTGTATGCCATGCTCTAAAATCAAACAACAATCACCCAAGAATACTGTACCCAGCTAAACTCTCCTTCATAACTGAAGGCCAAATAAAAACCTTCCATAGCAAAGGAAAATTGAAACAGTACATCTCCACCAAACCAGCCTTACAAAAGATTCTTAAAGATGTCCTACACATAGAAAACCAACAAGACCATAATAAAGGCCAAGAAACTGAACCCAAACTGAGAATCCAAGAACCATAGGAAGAACCCAGTTTTAGCAGCACCCAAGAAGGTGGATAATATGGCAGGACCTCCCAAATACCTCTCAGTCCTATCTCTCAATATTAACGTACTTAACTCTCCAATTAAGCGACATAGACTGTCTAGTTGGATTAAAAACAAGATCCTTCTCTCTGGTGCCTTCAGGAGTCACATCTTGCCCGTAAAATCAAACACATTTTCAATGTTAAAGGCTGGAACAAAATCTACCAAGCAAACGGCCCCAATAAACAGGCAGGAATTGCAATCCTAATATCAGATAAAATAGACTTCAAATTAAAATTTGTGAGAAGAGATAAAGAAGGTCGCTACATACTAATTAAGGGATCTCTACTTCAGGCGGATATTATAATTCTAAATACCTATTCACCAAACAACAGAGCACTCAAATTCATCCAAGAAACAGTACTTTCCCTCAAATCCCACATAGATCCAAAGACATTAATTGTAGGGGATTTTATTACACTACTCTCCCCACTAAATAGATCAACTCGGCAAAAACTCATAAGACAAAGAGCAGATATAAACAGCTACCTCAATCAACCAGTTTTAATAGACATCTACTGAATATTTAACCCAGCAGCTTCAGAATACACGTTTTTTCAGCAGCACATGGAACATTTTCTAAAGTAGAACACATTTTAGGTTACAAAGCAAACTTGTCCAAATTCAGAAACAATGAAGTTATACCTTGCATTATCTCTGACCAAAAGGGAATAAAATTAGAACTCACACCAAAAGCCACCAAAGAAAATTCGGTAACACAAGGATATTGAACAACACACTGCTGAATCACTAGTGGTTCATGGAAGAGATTAGAAAGGAAATTCAGATGTTCATGCTATTCAACAAAAATGAACACACAAATTACCAGCTCCTCTGGGGCACAACAAAGTCAGTACTCAGAGGCAACTTTGTAGCTCTGAGTTCACACATCAACAAATTGGAGAGATCTGAAACCAACAATTTAATGAGACATCTGAACCTCCTTCAAAGAGAGCAGCAAGATAAACCCCAATCCAGTAGACAGAAAGAAATAATTAAAATTAAATCAGAATTAAATGAATTAGAATCCAAAAAATCTATAGAAAAAATCAACAAAACAAAGAGTTGGTTCTTCGAAAAAATTGATAAAATTGACAGACCCTTAGCAAATCTTATCAGAAAAAAAAGAGAACACAACCAAATAAATAAACTCAGAGATGAGAATGGAAACATCACCACAGAAACAACCAAGAATAAGAGCTCAGTTAGAAGATCAAATTTCGGGGAGATAGGTATCAAGAAGGAGAAGAACAGGAAACAAATGAATGGGAAACATATTACAGAATTCTACCAGAGATCATGCCAAACATCCAAAGAGATAGGCTCATTCAGAGAAGAGAAGCCTTTAGAAACCAAACAGAATTCTATAACTAAACAATCCACCACCACATCATAATCCATTAGAGGATCATTAAAGATCAAGGAAAGCATTATGAAAGCTGCCATAGAGAAAAGATTGATTATTTATAAAGGATATACAGTCAGAATAAATACAGATTTCTTAGCTGATATGGTAAAAAGGAGAGCCTGGCATGATATATTACAAACAGTAAGGGTAAACAACTACCAACAGTGAATATGGTCCCAAGCCAATCTGTCCTTTACATTTAAAGAATATTTAAACATATTTCATGACAATGAACACTTGAAAAAATATACCTCCACCAAATCAGCAGGATAGAAGTTAATCAAATGTATCCTACATAGAGAAGATCAAGAAGAGGAACTGGTTATATTAATTTTTTTATTGTTGTTCCAGGGGCTTGAAGTCTGCGCTTGGGCACTGTCTCTGAGCTCTTCAACTCAAGGTGAGTGCTCTATCTTTTGAGCCACAGTGTGACTTCTGTTTTTCTGGTGGGTAAATGGATGTAAGAGTCTCAGGGACTTTCCTTCCCAGGCTGTTGTTGAACTGCAGTCCTCAGATCTCAGCTTCCTGAGTAGCTAGGATTACTGCTGTGAGCCAGTGGCACCAGGCTAAAAATGGGGGATTTTTAGAAAAGAAAATCCACCTCTTCACTTGTGTCTAAACCTCAGATATCACTAATAGAACACTTCACCTTCAACTCATTTCATCAGACATTTGTAAATTTTCTCTTTTAGTTCATGTAAGAATACAACAGTCAGTATCAACTCAGCTGTGGGACTGAATCAATTGTATGGAAATTGCTAGTACCTAAATCAAGAACTGTTACATCAAAACAAATTTGACCCACTTTTGTAATAATTATTTTCTCTTTTTATTACAAATCTTTGCTTGATTACTTCCTAATGTGAGTGATGACATTTTCACTCTTCAGCCTCCATCCACATGTGGTCAAATATTTAAGAATTCAAAGATTTCCATTGATAATTTATTAGGCTGACCTCTAAGAAAATGTGGATTTCTGGAATTTGGTCTGCTGTCTTGTTCTTACATGCACAGGCTTTTTATGATTTATTTGTTCTACAAGGAATTCTACTTTTTAATCTTTGTGTAACCAATTTTAGTTTCTTTGTTCAGTCTTTCTGACATTCTCTCTGGAGATTCATTTGAGTCTGCCTCATTAAAAATATATTCATCAGCTAAATGACTTTCAGTTTCTGTTTTTCCCTGACTTCGTGTAGGCTGTGATAGCAGCCCTGACTGGCTGTGCTTACTGGAGTTTTTGTTTATTTGTTTGGTGTAGTATTTTTTTTTAGAGGTGTAGGATTACTATTTAAGGTAGTAGCTTCTCTGGATCCCAGTGGTCCCCTGACCTAGGGTCAATGGGTTTTTCTCCTAAAGATTCAAAAAACAGCTGACTAAATTCCTGTTTAAATTTTCCCAAAATGAGGCAATCTGGCATCCTTGCAAAGGAATCAATAATCCTCTGTAACCACTTACAGAAATGGTCTATCAAGATGGCTTTTCAAGATTGACTGTGAAAAATGTTCATTTCCTATTCAGGACCATAAAACAGCTCACATCCCAGGGAGCAGAATTTTGGAAGGAAGGTCCCCTTCCTTCCTTCTCTTATAGATCAAACCATAATATTCTGCAGTTGTGGCCAGTCTGGAGCACATTTTCCCAAGAATAATATTCTGTAGTGTAAAAGAGGACCAACTATCAAAATAAATGTGAAAATACTTGTCGACTAAAGACTGATTTATCTTGCTTATATCTGTTGTTATTTTCATTACTTCAAACACATAGATAAATTATATTGGGATTAGAAAAGAGGCAAGGGATTAATGAAATAAACATTCAGTTTACTTTCATATATCCAATATAATACACTTAATCCCTTACGGAAAATTAAAACCAACTGTAGAAACAATGTCAGAAATATAAAATAAGCCTCAATATGAATAATCTGGCACAGATACATCATCATCTACTCAGAAATTCAGTCTCTCTGTACATATTTATTTGGTACAAAATAATAAAAATTTAATTAATGAATATGATGTTTAAGTATAATCTGAAATAGTCCTCGTGTATATGATTGTATATAATTTTTAGATGTCACCTAGCAGGAATTTAACATGCATGTAGAATTCAAATTTCCATAATTTTATCAAGATGAGAGGAGTAATCCCTCCTGTATTGTGTGGTGTGAATTTCACTAAAATGCTGAACTCTTCCACCTAAT
This sequence comes from Dipodomys merriami, assembly GCF_024711535.1. NCBI lineage: Eukaryota > Metazoa > Chordata > Mammalia > Rodentia > Heteromyidae > Dipodomys > Dipodomys merriami. The sequence goes on along the minus strand of NW_027204021.1, from coordinate 19,878 downwards.
ACTGAAACATGTGCAATAATTTATTATTTCATATTAAAATGAGTGCTGTGTACAATATACGTTGAATTATTACATTAATTCGCAGAAATGAAACAATAATGATATATTATTTGTTTAAATTGTAATGCTTCTAATTTCACAATTCATGAAATATATTATTAAAATAAGTTTCATTTTTTTCTTTTCTATACCTGGCAGAAATTAAAATTATATATTAAATGTTCAATATGAAGTAATCAATAATAACTAATATATTATTAAAAGTATATACTAATAAACTGTGATGTAAATTATCGTTCTAACAAATTGTGATGTAAACTACATTTAATAGAATTAATTTAATATTTATTAAATTTACCATCTTGTTATTGTTTCCTAACTGTGTCATTTGTTATTCTTGTTCCAAGTCATCTCTTCACTTCAATTGTTTAATTTTCTATTTTATCTCTATTGTTTTGTTGATTATGCATTTTGTTTTCCCTTTCTAGTGACTGACATAAGGCTGAAAATCTGTATGCTAGTTTAATACTTCCTATGTTAAAGTTAAATTGCTGCTCTCCACAGTTGTTCTACTCTTCTTTTTGTCGTACAGAATTTCCCCTAGTCCCATCGACTGTATTGCTACTCCCATATATTTTTTATTTAAATTTTATTTTCAAGGTAGTGTACACAGGGGGTATAGTTACATAAGTAAGGTAATGCATTTATTGCTTTTCTAACTTGTTTTTCCTTCCCCCATTTTTCTCCCTCTTCGCTCCCAATGCACCTCCCAAGATTATTTCCAAAATATTGTCTTGTGAGTATCACTGTTGCAGAGGTTCCCATTTTGTCCTTTGTCTCACCATTTTGTTTTTTCCCTTTCCCTTCCCCAGTTTAGATCAACATATTTACAATACTCAATGTATCAAAATCAAATACAGTGACTATAGCGGATAACCCATAGGTGGGGAAAACATAAAAAAGATAAAAATAAATCATGTAGTACATTAAGAACAACAACAACAAAGAACATGTCTTGGAATTCATTTCATTTAGAATCATCTTATATGGTCATATGTACATAGGTATTGAGTTATTTTGCTCATCTACTAAGATTATACTTGATGTACACAATAATGCTCCCCTAGGAAGAACAACTCCTACTTACTTAGCTTCATTCTGATGTAAGGTCAGTGTTGTCCCCTGTATCCTCATGTTGTACATTACAACTCTATACCTGGTCATACTGTATATCCACTATCTTCTACATTGTGAACTAAAAGTTCCAGAAATTACACTTTGCTTTAATTTAAAAAAAATCCGTCTTAATGTTTGAGGTGTGTGTGTGTGTGTGTGTGTGTGTGTGTGTGTGTGTGTGTGTGTGTGTGTGTGTGTGTGTGTGTGTGTGTTTACAAAGATCAGAACACAACATTTTTCTTCATTTAGAATACAACTTTCAGGTCATTGTAAGTTGTGGCTAATGGGAAAATTCTCTTGCTATTTTAAGGATGAAACAGATAAAGATATTTGTGCATGTACCACATTTGCTTTATTAGTATGTAGTTGAACACTGAACTTTGACTTATATCTTGGCTGTTTTGAATAAGAATTAACTATAGATATATTTACGAATTACCCAGTGAGAAATAATCACATGATTGGTGGGTCAGATGATATTTCAACTTTGAATTTCTTTAGAAACCTGCATACTACTTTCTACAGTGAGAATACTAACCAAGAGTGTAGAAAATTTCCTTTTCTCCCCACTCACCAACATTATTACCTTTTGTTCAAAGGTAATAAAGGGCAGGTTTATACTATTTGCAGTAATCCAAACTGGCCTTAGACTTAAATCCAACCTCCTAAATGCTTGGAATTACAAGCCTTTACCACCACAACTGGTTCCATTGATTTTTTATGAGTTACAATAGTTATGAAGTAGTATCATAGTAATTTTGAATTATATTTATCGAATGACTTCTACTCAGAAAGCATTAAGCCAGCATAGAAGTTGTATTAAACACAACTTTGTAAACCCACAGGCGATTTTCAGGGCTGTATGGAGAACTTGTCTATGCAGCCTTTTGTCCATTTTTAATCCAGTTTCATGTTAATCTCATCTTTAAGCTCTTTAAACCAGATCAATAATTAATTAAAGGTAGAAAAGAAAAAAATGTAGCAACTCCTAACATTTTTCAATTTTCAATAAGATGGTATTGCTTAAATCATTTTCTGTTTACACTTGTGACTATATATCTCAATTTATTTAGACCTTTTACAAGGCTGTAGTTCATTCATTTTACTTTGATTGTTTTTTCCACAGCCTGTTTATCTAATTTCCCTTGGTTTCTTTCAGTCCCAATGGTTCAAATTTCAAACTGAAGAATAAATGGAAGGAAGCAAACAAAAAATACAGTTCCTCTCATCAGATGATGCCTGTATAAGAATGAGGAAAGAATTCATCCATCTAAGGACTTATGATAGGACAACAAAAAAAGAATTCATTCTTCTAGGTCTTCTTTATCTTTGTGATGTAACTTAATTGTTGTAAAACACAATATACTGCTCAAATACTTTTATGTTTTATCATTTTTACACATTTTCATATCGATTTCATCTCAGTCTACAACATAACTTCATTGTTCTGTCTCTGGTATTTTTACTCTAACAAGACATAAGATAACCAGTTTGATTTACAGCATGAGAAATTATCCCACTGGCTTGCTTGGAAGCAGAGCATGGTCAATAGATATTAGTTCTGGTTGCTCACTACATGTAATGTTTTCTGTACTACTTATCACATTTTATTTAGTATTTAAAAAAGACTGCTGGCTAAACTCAAAGCTCATCCATAGAAGCTTATATTAAGTATTTCACAAGTGTTATTTCCTTTAATTCTTAAGATAACATTTGCTATAATGCTAATGTTATTACCATTTTAGTGTTGGGAAAAATTTTAATTAAAGGCAGTATGTGTATGGCCCAAAGACACACAGAGTGAGGAAGAAAATGAGTCAAAGTTTCCAAAAGTCTTTCAGCAATATACAAAAAGTAGATAAAATCTCTTCATTCTATGACACCCTCAATTCAATATTCATATTGTCCAAGAAATAATAGCATACAATGTCTTGGTCACATTGGGTTATCATGCACAGAACTTATAAATTGAGGTACAAAGAGAGGCATATTTCTTCTGTCCCACAGTTCCGGTATCTTTTTTAAAAAGTACTAAAAATTTTAAATATTAACACTTACTGTCTTTTAAGAATTCTAAAACGAAATAAATTCACATATAATCAATCCAAAATGTTTTAAAAGTAGGAGATGATAAAACAGGCCCCTGTGAAGTAAATTTTCTTCTACTTTATACGTTATTCTGAAAGCCTTTTGCTGGTTTATCATGCCTGTAATCCTAACTACTGGGGATATCTACTCAGGAGCCTGAGATTTGTGGATAACAGTTGGAAGCCTATCAGGGCGAAATAAATTCATGAGATTATTTTTCAAAACTTTTAATGAACTAGCAAAGGTCCAGGAATGGAGATGTAGCTCATTTAGTAGCTCACCAATAGAGCAAAAAGGCCTAGCAAGACTTTGAAGCCCTGATTTCAAACTCTGAGCATGCCAACACACATGCAAGTGCGTGGGCACACACACATTTATTCAAAATACCTTCATATTAGTGTTGTGCATTAATTTCTTAACGATATTATGAGTAAAATAAAGGAAATAAACTCTTCCATCTCAGAACATTTTTATATGTTTTCATTGCTGAAAGATTAAAAATTAAAAACCTCACTTTACCATTACCATTACTAACTTGCTAACTGCTGATTTTGCTTCTGTAAATATGCTTGCATTCAGACCCCCTTCCCTGGGAAATAAAACTGGGCAGAGTCTCGAGGCCCAGATATCCGGATATCGGCCGGCCCAGATGTCCGGATGTCAGCCCACTCCAGGACAAGGTCAAAGGTTACAGATAGTACATGTTTTTCAGTTTTAGTTTATGTTTTTCAGTTCCAGTTCAGTTCAACAATCCCCGGGATGGACCTTGACAACGACCACCTGGCAAGACCACAAGCTAAGCCAAATGTCAACCAATCATAGGCCTGTAACCATGTAAACCCCCCCTTAGACCAACCATGAGACAATTGTTTTACAAAGAGTGTTTTATGCTAATTTGTGGTTTTTGCCTTTAAAAATGCCTGTAACTGCTGCTCAGGGCACTCTGACTGCCCGGGGCAGAGAGTCCATTTGCACAAATGCCAAATAAACTCCTCTTGCTTGTTGCATCTGCTGGTTTGGAGTCTTTGTTTCTGGGGTGCTCTCCCTTTGAGAAAGTATCCCAGTGAGTCTGGGGTCTTTCAATTGCAAAATTACTGTACAGAAGGGTCACACTTACACAAGCAAGGCAATGAGTACATTTCCTAACAAGCATTGTTAACTCCTCCTTTATTATTCCCCTACTATCCCTTCCCTTCCACCTCCACAAGTCCACTCACCTCCTCCCTTCCCCCGCCTCAATTGTAAAGTTCATTTTACAACATAGTGTCTTGTGCATCTAATTGTTACAATGGGTGAACCTGTATTCCTATTTAAGCATTTTCTTTTTCTCCTTCCCATCCAAAAATTAGAAGAGACTATATACAAGATGTAGGTGCACCAACTTCAAATACAGTGAAAATAAGTGATTTAACATGGGGTCCGAACATATAAAGAAACAAAAAAAAAAACCATACTGAACGTTATACGTATGTGAGAAACAATAGCAAGAAAGAAAAAACCACTTGTGTCACTAACTTCGGTTCATTTACCTTAACATAATCTTTTCTTGTCATAAGCACATAGCTTTTGACCTTTTCTGCTTATCCCAGACATATATTAGTTATTGAAAATTAGGGAAACCATGGGACTTATGTTTGTTTGGACTTGGCTTATTACACTTCATAATCTATTTCCCAAGTCTTTCCACTTCCTAACAAATTAGGTAATGGAATGACAGGAATTTGCCTGTCATCCTTAAGCAGGGGCCATGTTAATCTTCTCTGTATCATTCCAAATTTAGTGTATATAATGCTTCCTCAATACTTCTCAGAGAGCAGAGGAGGGAAGGCCATCCCTCACCCTCCAGTACTGGAGATCTCCATCTTGGATACTGACAATGCTCGGTGGAGCTGCTAGCTCCAACTTAAGCCTTGGATGAAAACTAGAGTCATTTAGTAGGTCACAAGAACCTAAGCTGACCTGCCAGACTGAGCTCCATCCAGGGAAAAGTCACCCAGCTCAGGTGCTAGCCCCAGGAGTGGCTTTCTTCACTGGGTAATCAGAGCCAGAGGCTGCCCCTCCTTTAGCAGCCTTGACAATCAATTGAAATTCAGTAAACAGAAACCCTGAGAGTGACTCCAGGCTGGGCTCTCTGAGTTTATCACAAACTAGCCCCTGGGAAAAGCTACTGTTTGCTGAAAGGCTTCAACACTACCCAGAACCTAGCCTCATCACAGCATCTCCAAACTTGAGGAAAAAGCCGTCTCCCTCTTTTGTGATACTCAAAGCAGATCTCCCTTCCATTGAACTAAACTGGGACGAGGATCACAAAATCCTGGGTAAAGCAGAGCATCTTTCTGCCTGTTCAAACAAACTGACTTAAGAAACCAACCAAGCCACAGGAAAATCAAACACCACAAAAAGACCAGAGACTCCAACCTGAGGATGGTTATGGACACAAGGGAGATACATGATTTTTCCTACCCCTCACAAAAATTTTGTTTTTCTTTTTTTCTTTTTTGGTACCATTTATAAAAAAATGTTTTTGGAAACTTTTTTTTAATTTTTACCTTTTTTGAAAAAAAATTTTCTAGTAACTTTTTTTTCTCTTAGAATTTTTATTTTAGGAGTATATGTGTGTGCGCATGTTTCTTTCTTTACTTTTCTTTTTCTTTTAAAAAATTCTTTTTGTTTTTTGTTTAGCTCTACTGAACTTCTGATCTTTTCTTCTTTTTTCTTATCCTTTTCACCTTTTCTTCTCTTTTGTTCTTCTTTATGTGACTTAATTGTTGTTCTGAACATCCTCAGATAAACCCGTAGTCGATTAGTAGACCTTATCCCCCATTGTGTACACACTTAATCCACAAATTCATTACTCAATTCAAAACCTCTTAGACTTAAATTCCTTAATAGCACCACTACCTCTTTATACCTATATAATATTTTAGGTATTTTTATTTTTAAGTTTTTCACATCTCCTTTATATTCCTCCCCGTCTCTCATTATATTCACGTTCTTCTCTGAATAGTTTGTATTCCTTTCTGCATCATATTTTTAATTTTTACTTTTCTACATTTTGGTCACTTTTTTTCCCTTTCTCTTTCTTCTTTTTTTCTCTCTCTCTACTTTCATCCTATCCAACTTTTTTCCTACTTTGAGATTAGGACTCAGTTAACTCTCCCTGTACCTTTCCACATCACTCTATTCCTATTGTTTACCCAAATCTCTCCCTAAACCTAATAATTTCTGGTTTACCAAATTCTTCTTTGTGGTTCGCAGCCGATTAATATATACTTGTTTAATGTTGAATAGATGTATCTGTTGAACTAGATTGTATCTGCAGAATATTGACTGTGCAAATACAGACTTTGGGTGATGCTTTACTAAGAAAGTGTTCTAGCAAAAAACTGGTGTTATTTTCATCCCAAATGGGCAGAGTAAGTTGGAAAAACACAAGAAAAATGGCAAGTCTGGGTATCTTCACTCCCACTCATGATAATCAGGGGACAGAACAGATAAAGGAAAAATCCACTGCTGGCAAACATGATTAATGAAAATATTGAAAACATACAAAGGACTCTGTATGAGCATGATAGGGAAAGAGAGAAGGCAAACAAAAGGTCAATGCAGGAAAAGATTGAAAACCTACAAAGGACTATGTATTAGTGTGATAGGGAGAGAAAAGAGGCAATCCGAAGATTTATACAGGAATATCATGAGCGTGAGGAAGGTACTCAAAAAAATGATACAGGATTTGCGTGAGCAGATAGAGAATACTCAAAGAGAAAGGAAGGAAAGGCGTGACCAGGCTGAGAACACGCAAAGTGAACAACAGGATGGCATGAACATCAGGAAGCTAAGCAAAGAGTAATACAGGAATTGAGAGAGCAGGATGAGAATACACAAAGATCACTAAAGGCATTCATGGGAGCCATTAAAAAAGAGCTGAAGGAAGTCAGGGAGACCACAAAGGGAATAATGAATGGAACCCAACAGAAGGAATGGAAGTCCAAGGAAACCATAAAAAAATCAAATAAGTTATTTCAGAATAAACACTGGACACCCAATTAAGGAATTTAAGACGTTAATTCAAGATCTAAAACAAAGCTGCAACAAAGAATTTGAAGCCATCAAAACTGACTAATTAGAAGGAGAAGAAATTAAAATAAAATTAGAAAGTCTTGACAGCAGGTTAGACCATGCAGAAGATCGAATCTCAGGGATTGAAGACAGCCTAGATATTATAGAGAAAGAACATACATCCATCCAAGGGAAATCCAAGAAATATGATATATCTATCCAACACTTGGAAGACACCATCAGAAGGCCTAATCTGAGGATAATGGGTGTAGAGGAGCACCTAGAAACAGAAGTTAATGGTCTAGGAAATTTGTTTAACAGGATCCTAGCAGAGAACATCCCACACATACAAAAAGATAGGCCTACTCAGATATAAGAAGCTTTTAGAACTCCAAATAGACCAGACCAGAATAGAACATCCCACAGTCACATTATAATATACAGGATCAACTCAGACAAAGGAAAAGATCCTTAAAGCTGTGAAGGAGAAAAGATTAATCAGCTATAAAGGGAAACCAATTAGAATCACCTCAGATTACTCAGCAGAGACAATCAAGGCAATAAGAGCCTGTAATGATGTATGCCATGCTCTCATATCAAACAATTACCAAGGAAGAATACTCTACCCAGCTAAACTCTCCTGCACAACTGAAGGCCAAATAAAAAACTTCCAAAGCAAAGAAAAATTGAAACAATACATCTCCACCAAACCAGCCTTACAAAAGATTCTTAAAGATGTCCTACACATAGAAAACCAACAAGACCATAATAAAGGCCAAGAAACTGCACCCAAACTGAGAATCCAAGAACCAAAGGAAGAACCCAGGTTTTGGGGCCCCCAGAAAGGTGGATAACAAGGCAGGAACTCCCAAATACCTCCCAGTCTTATCTCTCAATATTAACGGAATTAAGTCTCCATTTAAGCGACATAGACTGTCTAGTTGGATTAAAAAACAAGATCCTTCTGTCTAGTGCCTTCAGAAGTCACATCTAGCACGTAAAAACAAACACATTTTCAATGTTAAAGGCTGGACCAAAATCTACCAAGCAAGCGGCCCCCATAAACAGTTGATAGTTACAATCCTAATATCAGATAAAATAACTTCAAATTAAAATTTGTGAGAAGAGCTAAAGAAGGTCGCTACAAGCTATTTAAGAGATCCCTCCTTCAGGAGGATATTACAATTCTAAATATCTATTCACCAAACAATGGAGCACCCAAATTTATCCAATAAACACTACTTTTCCCTCAAATCCCACATAGATCCAAAGACATTAATTGTTGACGATTTTAATGGACCAATCTTCCCAATAGATAGGTCAACTCGGCAAAACCTCAACAGAGAAACCGCAGATCTAAACAACTGCACAGATCAAATAGTTGTTACATCCATCTACTGAATATTTCACACAGCAGCATTAGAATACATGTTTTTCTCAGCAGCGCAGTGAACATTTTCCAAAATAGACCACATTTTAGGTCACAAAGCAAACTTGTACTAATTCAGAAATATTGAAGTGATATCATGCTTTCTCTCTAACCACAAGGGAATACAATTAGAACTCAACACCGAATGCCACCAAAGAAAGTCCTGTAACACACAAAGGCTGAACAACACACTATTGAATGACGAGTGGGTCATGGAAGAGACTAGAAAGGAAATTCAAATTTTCATGATATTCAACAAAAATGAGCACACAAATTACCAGCTCCTCTGGGACACAGCAAAGGCAGTACTCAGAGGCAACTGTGTAGCTCTGAGTTCCTACATCAACAAATTGGAGAGATCTGAAACCAACAATTTAACGAGACATATGAACCTCCTTGAAAGAGAGCAGCAAGATAAACCCCAATCCAGTAGATGGAAAGAAATAATTAAAATTAAATCAGAAATAAATGAATTAGAATACAAAAAAGTATAAAAAGAATCAAGAAAACAAAGATTTAGTTCTTCGAAAAAATTAACAAAATTGACAAACCCTTAGCAAATCTTATGAGAAAAAGAAGAGAACACACCCAAATAAATAAACTCAGAGATGAGAGTGGAAACATCATCACAGAAACAACCAAGATTCAGAACATTATAAGGGAATTCTTCTCAAAATTTTATCTAATAAGTTTGAGAACTTGGCAGAAATGGACATTTTCCTAGCAAATATTGACATGCTAATACTAAACGAAGATGAGTTAAACCATCTTAACAGGCCCATATCAAGTGTTGAAATAGAAACAACAATAGGAAACCTCCCATCTAAGAAAAGTCCAGGACCAGATGGTTTTAAAAAGGAATTCTGCACAGGCTTCAAATCAGAGCTCACACCAATACACCTCCAACTCTTCAATGAAATTGAAAGAGAAAGTTCACTACCGAACACATTCTATGATGCCATCATAACCCTCATCCCAAAATCAGGCATGGACTCATCAAAGAAAGAGTACTATAGACCCATTTCTTTGATGAACATTGATGCAAAACTTCTCAACAAAATTTTGGCCAATCAACATCAACAATTCATCCAAAACATAATACACTATGATCAAACAAGATTCATTTCAGTGATGCAAACCTGGTTCAATATATGCAAATCAATTAATATTATTCATCACATCAACAGGGGCAAGGATAAGAACCACATGGTTATCTCAATAGATGCAGAAAAAGCATTCAACAACATCCAGCACCCCTTTATTATGAAGGTTTTGGAAAACTTAAGAATCCATGGAACATTCCTGAATACAATAAAAGGTGTACATGACAAACCTACAGCCAGCATTATACTTAATCGTGAAAAACTAAAGCCATTTCCTCTTAACTCAGGAACAAGACAAGGATGTCCACTCTCTCCACTTCTCTTCAATCTAGTTTTAGAATGCCTAGCTACAGCAATAAGACAAGATGCAAACATAAAGGGGATCCAAATAGGTAAAGAAGAGATAAAATTCTCCCTCTTTGCAGATGACATGATCTTGTACTTAAAGAATCCCATAGACTCCACTCCCAAATTACTCAAGCTGATTCAAAACTTTGGCAAAGTAGCAGGGTATAAAATTAACCCCCCAAAATCAATGGCTTTTCTGTTTTCCAACAATGATAAAAGTGTGGCTGAAATTAGGAAACTACTCCATTTGTAATAGCCCCACAAAAAATAAAATACCTAGGAATTAACTTAACCAAAGTAGTGAAGGACCTCTATGATGAAATCTTTAAAAACTTGAAAAAGAAGATCAAAACAGAACTTAGAAATGGGAAAAACTTCCACGTTCCTGGATTGCAAAGATTAACATCGTAAAAATTGCAATACTTGCCAAGGCTATCTACAAATTCAATGTGATACATATCAAAATTCAAACCTCCTTTTTCAAGGGAATAGAAGAGGCAATCCAAAAATTCATATGGAACAATAAAAGACCCCGAATAGCAAAAACGCTCCTCAACGGAAAGAACACTGATGGAGGAATATCAATAACAAATTTCAAACTCTACTCTAAAGCCATAGTAATCAAAACAGTTTGTCACTGGCACAAGAACAGACCTCAGGACCAATGGAATAGAATTGAAAACCCAGAAATGACAGACCTATAGCCATCTAATCTTCGATAAGGTAACTAAAAAAATAGAATGGAAGAAAGACAGCCTCTTCAGTATATGGTGCTGGCAAAATTGGTTAACTACTTCTAGAAAACTAAAGTTAGATCCTTACATATCACCCTGCACCAAAATCAACTCGTAATGGATCTAAGACCTCGGAGTCAGAGCAGACTCTCTGAAAACATTAAAGGATGGAATAGGAGAAACCCTAGGTCTCTTTGTCACAGGCCGAAATTTTCTTAATAGAGACCCAGAAACACAACAAATCAAAGAACGGTTGGACAAATGGGATTGCATGAAGTTGCAGAGCTTCTGCATGGCAAAGGACATAGCTAGCAAGATCAATAGAAAGCCCATGGATTGGGAGAACATCTTCACTAGCCATACAAAGGACAAGACTCTCATATCTACAATATACCTGGAACTCAAAAAAGTAAATCTCCCAACAACAAATGCTCAAAGAAACAACGGCCCAATAAATATGTGGGCTAAAGTCTTAAAGAGAAACTTTTGTGAAGAAGAAAGAAGGATGACCAATAGACACATGAAGAAATGCTCAACCTTCCTAGCCATAAAATAAATGCAAATTAAAACAACATTATGATACGACCTCACCCAAGGAAAATAACAACAGATGCTGGAAGGGATGGGGACAGAAGGGAACATTACTTCATTGTTGGTAGGAGTGTAAACTTGTTCAACCTCTTTTTGAAACTAGTATGGAGGTTCCTCAAAAGACTCCACATAGAGCTCCCCTATGACCCAGCAATCCCACATTTGGGAATTTACCCAAATGTTTACAAACAAGACCACACTAAAGCTACCAGCACAACTATGTTTATTGCAACATTATTTACTGTAGCTAAGATATGGAACCAACCCAGATGCCCCTCAGTAGATGAATGGATCAAGAAAATGTGGTATATATACACAATGGAATTCTAACCCTCCATCAGAAAGAATGTGAGTGCCCCATTTGTTAGGAAATGGAAAGACTTGGAAAAAATTATATTGTGTAGTAAGCCAAGCCCAAAGAAACATAGGTCCCATGGTTTCCCTTATTTGCAATATCTAGTATATGTATGAGTCAAGCAGTAACGGTCAGATAAGGTGATGTTAGGAAAATGAACCCTAAGATATGTATTTAAATGTTTTTTTCCTTTCATTCATTTGTTTCTAATGCATTTATAAGATTATTTCTTACTTGCTTTGTATGTCCCTCCCCCATAGTATAACCCCTGCTTTCACTGTATTTGATGTTGGTATAATTTGTGGAGGAGAAGGGGAAAAACAAGTCATTTAAACAAGGATACAGATGTACCCGCTGCAACAATGAGAAGTACAAGTTGTCATGTGGAAAACGAACTTTACAACTTTGGTGTGGGGGGGGGTGAGGAGTTAGTGGGGAGGGCGGGGGGAGGCTGGGGAGGGATAGGAAGGGGAAACAATTCTTGATAAAATATGTACTGAATATCTTGCCCATGTAATTGTAACCCCTCTGTACAGTATGTTCACAATAAAAAATAAATAAAAAATAATTCCGGATATTTATTTTTCAAGAGATGTGTAGGAGACAGAATTCAATTATTCTATACAAGGGACCTGTCATAATGAACAATACAGTAAGTGTTAAGGTTTGTTAAAAGTTTTAATGTTTGAAATGTATTTAATTTGGGGTATTTGCTTATATATGCCCAAACTAGGTCTGTTTGGCAAGTCATAATTCTTTTCTATAAAATAGTTAAGATTCATGGTAGCAGATATATACCACTAAGTATGTACATTTCAGAGTTTAGAAACTTTACTAATGAGACCTTGCAAAGTCTCAGTGTAAAGAACCAGAATAAAGAGTTGACTTTTTTATCTACACAGTTTCTGTTAAAACTATAGCACTTCCTTACTTTATATGTTAGCGAGGAACAAATGAAGATATAAAACATATACAAATTACAAGATGAACCACAAATGGTAATATTAGTGGGTGACTTTAACCACTACTCATAGCCTATAAAATTCTTGTTGAACATCATAATCTTAGCCACTGTTAACTGTAAAGATATATGACAATAATAAAATCTAATATATAGTACAATTTAAATACTGAAAACACTGGTAATTGTTTTGTTTTTTATTTTATTAATCATTAATACTTAATTATCGGCTTTCTTTATTTGTAGCATTGTTTTCTTTGTTGTAATAGGATACAACTTTTTGTAAGTTGTCATTAGGAGGTACTTTGAGAAGGTTACTGGGATAGCCAAACCATTTTTTATAGGTGCATGTAAATTTAAAAAGAGGAAAATTAATAACAACATATTTATTTAAAAAATGGTCAAGTAGAATCTGAATCAGGAATACTGATAAATGTCCACACTTAAAATCCTAGACCTAGGCTGTAGCAGAGGTATTACAGTGTTGAGGCCAAAAAAGTGGGAGACTGTGTTTTGTTTTGTTTTGTTTTGTTTTTAATTTGGATTTTTTTGGTCATGAGGCTTGAACTCTGGGGCCAGGGTTCTGGCTTTCAGCTCAAGGCTAGTGCTACCACTTGAGCCACAGCACCATTTGCATCTTTTTCTGCTTATGTGAAGCTGAGGAATCAAACCCAAGGCCTCATGCATGCAAGGCAGGCACTCTACCATTGAGCCACCTTCCCAGTACCAGAGAGACTGTATTTTAAAAAATCATCTAAACAACATTTGCTTCTGCTTTGGGTTATATAATGAAATATATGAATATCTTTTTACATTTTGTGCATTGTTGTGCTTCTAAATATATCATAACTTCATCCACTTTATCCTTTTTAAAGTCATGAAATATTTCTGACAGTTTGCTTCTGTGAAGATTGTTTTGCATTTATAATTTCTTCTGAGTCATTTTTATTTTTTCAAAATCACTTTATATTTAATGCTGATGGGTATTTACACAGAGACAGGGATATAGAGGATTTAGTTTACCAAGTGAACATTAAAATTAGACCTCAAAAACAAAAATCAGCCTTAACACATATTTTCATATCTTTCCCCACATTCTCCCTAAAAGACGACAATATTAAGAATGTCTGAGGGAAGCTTTTAAGCTCCAATTTTCTTGGGCTTCTTAGGTTTAGAATTCTTAAATTACAGGTTGTAATGGAAAAAGATATTTTGGTGCACTTTGCCCTTCAGACTGTATCTTGTTCTTTCCTTTTCTCGATTCCATTATTAGAGATTTTTCTCAGAGATGACTCTATCTCAACTTTTCTCTCTTCCTAAATGGACAAATGAATTTGCAGACCAAGACTCTTAGACAGAAAGAGTCTAAGAGCATGAATCTAAGATACTTCTCTCATACACCATCCCTACAAAGACACATGTACCAAAGCAGGATACATAGTTTCATATTTTTCTACCAAGGCCAAGGCATGAGGATGCTTGCTTCTGAGGATGCCTGTTTGGGGCTCTTCTTGATGTTGCAAATTAACTTTATATCTAGTTCCATTATCAGCTACCAAGGATGGCATGTTTATACCATCAGGAGGTTGGCTCAACAGGGAGGCTGGATGTGTCACCTATGAGGGGCTCCAAGGATCCCTCATGAATGGCACAGATGATCTGTGGTGGAAATACAGTGGGCAATTAAGGTATCCTACAAACACCTTCTCTGCAAAGCAAAGTTTACTTCTGTGGAAGGCATTCTGTCTGTCACACGCTCAAGTTGAATAAACACACTGGACAGGCAGCTCACCACTGGCTCCCATGAATTTGAACTTTGGAATCATCTTTCATATTGGCTCAAATTTTTGACTCCTTTCAAACTAGTCAAAAGTTTTAATAATCAACCAAATCCAGAACACCTGGCCATTTGAAAAATAACCAACTTTTACCCAGCTGGTGTTCTACCACTAGTGCCATGCCTATAGCCCCTGGTACTTCTCTAAAATAGCATTGGCAGGGTTTTGACTACCTTTACAAGGGAAGTGCTTGTATCAGTGAAGCACTTCAAGATTTAACTTCTACAATTCTCCCATCTGATTTTGCTTTCTTTTCTTCCAACCAATAAGCACTGACTTTCCTATTCAGCAGTATCCAATAAGATATTTTGATTTAAAAAATGGTTTGTTTAAGGCAGATTTTCAGTCAGTTACTGAACCAAACCTGTTATACAAGGCCTAAAGCAACCATGCACACATTACTATGAAACAATTACTAAAGAGGTAAATATTGACACAATAACTCATTGTTAAAATGCTTGTTCTATCATCAAACTAGTAAAGGGATCTGCCAACACATAAAGACACACAACCTTTTTTAAGTGACTGGGGGCTGGTCTTGGGTTTGATTTCATGCTCTGGGCATTGTCCACTTTAGCCACAACTCAAAGCTACCAAAATGTAGTATCTTTTTTACAGCCTCATTGGAAATAAAAGTCTCATCTTTCCTGCCTGGGTTGGCTTCAAACACAGATCTTCAGAATTCAGCCACCTGAGCATTTAGGATTATACTCAGCATCATCTCAGTTTTTAGGTAATTTTTTGCCAGTATTAAATCCTTGTAAGTCTTTCTGTAGCATTGGCCTCCAACCACCACAGAGATTCCCTTTGAAGTATATTTATTCTTTTATTTTTATATGTTTATTGTAAAAATACTGTATAGAGGGGTTAGTTACATGAGCAAGGTAAAGCATACATTTCCCATCAAGCATTGTTACCTCCTCCTTTGTATTTCCCCTACCATCCCTAACCTCCCAGCTCCAAAACTACCTTATACACTCCTTCCCACACCCCCTAAATTGTAAAGTTTGTTTTTCAACAGTGTCTGGTGCCTCTCATTGTTACAATGGGTCAACCTGTATTCCCATTTAAGCATTCTGTTTTTTCCATTTCTCTCCCCAAACTAGAGAAGTGTATATACAAGATGCAGAGCACCAACATCAAACTCATTGGAAACAGGGGTTATGCTGTTTCAGGGCGGGCAGAATATAAACAAACAAAAATCAAATGGAACATTATACATATGTTAGAACAATAGCAATAAAGAAAAAAACCACTTGTGTCCCAATGTTTGGGCTCATTTCATTTATCACCTTCTTATCTGGTCAAGTATCTGGTCAAGTATCGTATTTAGACCTATTTCTTTCCCATTCAATCCTACCAGTGGCTCCTACTTACTTTTCCATGGTGGCATTTTCAATTAACAAACCCTGCTGATAAATAAAAGCACATATTGGAATAATTTGATTATGGAGATCATAGATTGTGGAGATCAACAGAATAAAACTAATTTGAGTTCCTGTTTCTACTTTCTAGCTTTAAACTCTTTGGAAAATTTTCAGGCGTCCCTAAGTAGCATAGTTATAAATATGAAGTTTGAATGACCTGATAACTAAGAAGTCTCTCCTCAGTAATTTATGGTGTTTGAGAATGTTCATGTGTGGGTTGGCCAATGGAACCAAAGCACAGATTCTATTCCAGTTGGCCAGTAACATCTCCAATAGTGGTCTCATGAAATACCACCAGACATTTCCCCTGGCTATGATTAGTACTTATTGCTCACCTCAAAGGATTGGCCTTCACTACATCCAGGTATGTTTCCCGGAAATGTCCAATTTTCCCCAGGTAATTGACCTGGAAAGAATGGAGCTGGTCAGTTTCAGGGGTTTTTGAAATAGACTCTTGCTTCTGAGAAGAGCAACAGCATGTTCCAAGTTGTCTCTGATCACATTTCCCTGACACACAATCATAGCAGTACTCTGTACGTGCATGAAACATTTTGTGACTTTATACCAACAAACTGAATTTGACTCTTTTTTTATTTGTAAGCTAAGGTGGAAAATGTAAAGACTCTTCACTTTACTTTTTTGTTTCTCTAGCACTCAACAAATATATTCTTCAATATTTCTGGTAGAGTACATCCATTTACAGATGAGAAATGAAAGGCCAACAGTCAATGTAATGAGTAAATAATGCTACTATAATTTGTGTCTGAGCTCTTCACTCTGTGTGCTTACAAGAACCAGTAATTTGGTGATGGAGAGGACCAATATGAAAAGACTATGGGGAAAAATACTTTGGAAAAGTGGCTTAAATCTAGGTGATCATTGATGATTACATGAAACAGGCTGGTGTCCGGGGCACAAAAAAGGAGTACATAGAAATCATATTAGTGACAGAAACTGAGAAAATGTTGATCATTCATCTTAACTATTGGGCAGGAGTAAAAGGTTAAGAAGAAATCTGAAGCGTTCTATGTCTCTAGCCACGCAACTGTATTAGTGATATTCTTGGCAATAAGGACTACAGGTGGAAATGATGGATTTAGGGGAAAAAAGTCTCTGATAGTTCTAAATTTTATATTAAAAAGATGTAAAGATAGGTCTCTTTAGACATAATAAAAATACCTATGACCAGAAATATGAAAAAAATAGTAAAATCGTGGAGCATTTTTAAAGGGAAGACGAAATGGAAAGTTCTGACAAACTGTGAGCAATGTGAGCACCAGTTAGGACAAGATTCGAAGAATGAGATAAATAAGGAAAAAAGAAAGTAATAAACACAGATTTACAGAAGTAAAGAAAGGAAAAAAATGCAGGGAGAAAAGGTCAAAACTGTTACAGAGATATTGTAAGAAATATGCTATTTGGATTTGAAAACTAAAAGGATATACACAAGTTCAATAAGAACAATATTTTTGTAAAATGATAGAGATATGTCATATTGATAAAATTTTGAGATATGAATGTGAAGCCATACAATTCTGGATCCAGGAATTCAACAGATCCTGTTGATTTTAAATGTTGGGAACAAATACTTTTATCCTGACCTTAAAAGAATTATACAGATGTAACTGTCATGAACTTTACATAGAGGTACTCTGTGAATATTTTTGAAACCTTTGTTTAGCCATGAGATTGTAGATTGCACTACAGCACAGACAAGTCTAAATTGTCCTACAGTTCCAATGAGTTACCCATGTATCCACATCAGTTTGGGGTTTTATTGACATACATTTAGATATGTTTGGGTATCTTATCAGTCTATCCATTATAAATGTAGGAAAAGTAACACCAAATATTAGGTTGAACATACAGCTTCACTGAAATGTCCCTAAGGAGCCTTTCAATTCTAGTATAATGGCTTATTTCAAAATGCTTTAAATTCTACATCCTGTAATGTGAGCATAGGGTTATACTGTGGAACTTTCCCCTTCAGATAGTGAACACTACCCTATTGCTTAACATGGAGAAAGTACCCACATACATAGACTGGGCGAGGGCAAACAAGAAGTGGTATTTGGACAATGTTCTTAGCAGTTTGTACAGATGAAATGGGAATAGAGTAACTGTGAACTCAAAAGGAACGTGCAAAAAAAAGACAAAGGCACAAAATAGAATGTGCCAAGGAAATGCTGAAGGACAATTTCAGGTGTGAGGGTGTGTTCAAAGTACAGTCAGATGATGTATTTGGAGAACTCGGGAAAAAACTGCTTTAAACCATTCAGGGACAATCATATAAGTAGAAGCCCCTAACTCTGACTCTCTAATCAACACCAACATCATCAATTTAGGGAGTATTTTCAAAGAGCAAAGTGAGAAAAAGAAGACATCACAGTTAGGTGTCACGTTGAAGTAATGACAATCACATAAATGTTCTTATAAATTTTCACTTATTTTGGAGCATTATAGTGGCAAAAAGCCAAGTAAATATCTTGCATGAATCTAAATTAAGTGGGAGGTAGTATATTGGTCTCTTTTTAACTTGAAAGTTATAGATTATATCTTTTTTATTGTGAAAATAAAACAGAGAGAGGTTACAATTGAATGGAAAACATAATGAGTATATTTCATTTTTTCCTTTTTTTTATTGTGAATATACTGTACAGAGGGGTTAAATTACATGGGCAAGATAATGAGTACACTTCTTTTCAAGCATTGTAGCTACCTCCTTTGTTTCCCATTCCCATTACTTCTCATCCCACATCCCCCATACTCAGTCCTCCCCCACCTCCTCGATCAAAGTTGTAAAGTTCGTTTCTTGACATAACGACTTGTACAGTTCATTGTTACAATGGGTCCACCTGTATCCCTAGTTAAATGATTTGTTTTTGCCCTTCCTCTCCACAAATTATAACAATATCAAATGCAGTGAAAGTAGGAGTTATACCGTGGGGAATGGATATACAAAGCAACAAATAAATAATCTTATAAATATGTTAGAAACAATCGCATGAAAGAAAAAAAAAACATTTGAATACTTATCTTGGGGTTCATTTCCCTAACATCAACTAATCTGACATTTTCTGCTTGACTCAGACATATACTAGATATTGTAAATAAGGGAAACCATAGGACCTATGTTTATTTGGCCCTGGCTTATTTCATTTAATATAAATTTTTCCAAGTCTTTCCATTTCCTAACAAATTTTGCAATGTCATTCTTTCTGATGGAGGCATAGAATTCCATTGTGTATATATATCACATTTTCTTGATCCATTCATCTACTGAGGGGCATCTGGGTTGATTCCATATCTTAGCTATGGTAAATAATGCTTCAATAAACATAGTTGTCCTGGTAGCTTTAGTGTGGCCTTGTTTGTGATCATTTGGGTAAATGCCCCAAAGTGGGATTGCTGGATCATAGGGGAGCTCCATGTGAAGTTTTGGAGGACCGTCCATACTGCTTTCAAAAGTGAGTGAACAAGTTTACACTCTCACCAACAATGCGGTAAGTTTCCCTTCTTTCCACATCCCTTCCACCAAGCGTTTTTTTATTAGAGTTCTTGATTACAGCCTTTCTATCTGGGGTGAGGTGGTATTTCAGTGTTGTTTAGATTTGCATTTCTTTTATGGCTAGAGAGGTTGAGCATTTCTTCACGTGTCTATTGGCCATCCTTTACTCTTCAGAGAATTTCTCTTTAAGACTTTAGCCCCCTTATTTATTAGGCAGTTGTTTCTTTTTGGATTGGTTATTGGGAGATTTAATGTTTTGAG
>NW_027204020.1:0-43660 GCF_024711535.1 Dipodomys merriami | reverse complement strand
GTGTTAGGGTTAGCTTTAGGCTGAGGTTGAGGGTGAGGGTGAGGGTGAGATTGAGGGTTAGAGTTACGGTTAGGGTGAGGGTGAGGGCTAGGGTGAGGGTGAGGGTTAGTGTGAGGGTGAGGGTATCGTTTACATCAGGGTTAGGGTTAAGATGAGGTTAGGGTTATTGTAAGGGTTAGAGTTAGGGTTAGAGTGAGGTTTATGGTTAGGGTGATGTTTAGGGTGAGGGTGAAGGTTAGGGTGAGGGTGAGCGTTAGGGTAAGGGTGAAGGTGATGGTTAGGATTGGGAATAGGGTTAAGGTTAGGGTTAGGCTGAAGGTTCGGGTGAGGGTGAGGCTGAGGGTTAGGTTTAAGGTTAGTGTTAAGGTTAGGGTTAGGCTGAGGGTTATGGTTAATGTGAGAGTTATGGTTAGGGATAGGGTTAGGGTTAGGGTGAGGGAAAGTGTTAGAGTGAGGTTTAGGGTGAGGTTGAAGGTTAGGGTTAGGGTTAGGATTAGGGTGAGGGCTAGGGTGAGGGTGAGGGTTAGTGTGCGGGTGAGGGTTAAGATTATTTTTGGGTTAGGTTTAGGGTGAGGATTAGGTTGAGGGTGAAGGTTAAGCTGAGGTTAGGGTTAGGGTGAGGGTTTGTGTTCGGTGAGGGTGAGGGTGAGGATGAGGGTTAGTGTGAGTTTAAGGTTGAGGGTTTCTTTTAGCCAAGGGTTAGGCTTATGGGGAGGAATAGGGTGAGATTGAGGATTACGTTTTGGGTTAGGGTTAGGGTGAGGGTTAGAGCTAGGGTTAGGGTGATGGTTAGGGTTTGGGTGATGTTTAGCGTGAGGGTGAGGGTTAAGGTGAGGGTGAGGGTTAGGGTGTGGGTGAGGATTAGGGTTAGGTTGAGTGTTAGTGTTAGGTTAAGGGTTAGTGTGAGGGTGAGGGTTAGGGTTATCGTTAGGGTTAGGTTGAGGGTTTGGATTAGGGTTAGGGTTAGTGTGAGGGTTAGAGTGAAGGGTAGCGTTAGGTTTATGGTGAGGGTTAGGGTGACGGTGAGGGATAGGGTGAGGGTGTGTGTGAGGGTAAGGGTTAGGTGTAGGGTTAGGGTGAGTTTAAGTGTGAGGCTTAGGTTTAGGAATAGGGTTAGGTTTAGGGTTAGGGTGAGTTTAAGGGGGTGGATGAGGCTTAGGTTTAGCGTGAGGACTAGGGTTATAGTTAGGTTTATGGTGAGGGTAAAGTTAGGGTGAGTTTCAGTGTGAGGGCTAGGGTTAGGGTTAGGGTGAGGGTGAGGTATAGGGTTTGGGTTAGGCTTAGAGTGAGGGTTAGGGATAGGTTTAGGGTTAGGGTGAGGGTGAGGGTGATGTTTAGGATTAAGTTTAGGGTTAGAGTTAGGGTGAGGGTGAGGGTTAGGGTTAGTATTAGAGTTAGCCTGAGTGTGAGTGGGAGGGTTAGGGATAGGGTGAGTTTTATGGGTAGGGTTACGGTTAGGGTGAGGGTTAGGGTTACGGTTAGGGTTAGGATGAGCATTAGGCTGAGGGTTAGGTTTAGGGTTAGTGTGAGGGTTAGGTTTAGGGTTTGGGTGAGGGTTAGGGTTAGGTTTAGGGATATGATAAGGGTTAGGTTGAGGGTTAGGTTTAGGGTTAGTTTGAGGGTTAGGTTTAGGGTTAGGGTTAGGGTCAGTGTAAAGGTTAGGGTGAGGGTTAGGGTGAGGTGAGGGTAAAGGTTAGGGTGAGGGTTAGGGCAAGGTTGAGGGTTAGGGTTAAGGTGAGCGTTAGGTTGCGGGTTAGGGTGAGGTTTAGGGTGCGAGTAAGGGTTTGGGTGATGGTAAGTTTGTGAGGGAGGGATAGGATTATGTTGTGTGTAAGGGTTAGGGTGAGGGTTAGGGTTAGGTTGGGGGTTAGGGTTAGAGGTAGGTTGAGGGTTAGGGTTAGGGTGATGTTTATTGTGAGAGTATGGTTTCGGTTGAGGGTGAGTATTCGGCTGAGCGTGAGCGTTAGGATGAGGGTGAGGGTTAGAGTTACAGTTTGGGTTAGGGAGAGGGGTAGTGTGAGCATTAGGGTTAGGTTTAGGGTTAGGATTAGGGTTAGAGCGAGGATGAGGGTGAGGGTTAGGGTGTGGGTAAGTGTTATGGTTAGGGTTAGGGTAAGTTCTAAGGTGAGGATGAGGGTTAGTGTGAGGGTGAGGGTTACATTTATGTTTGGGTTAGGGTTAGGGTGAGGATTAGGTTGAGGGTGAGGGTTAAGCTGAGCTTAGGGTTAGAATGAGGGTTTGTGTTCGGTGAGGGTGAGGGTGAGGGTGAGGGTGAGGGTTAGTGTTAGGGTTAGGTTTAGGTTGAGGGTTATTGTGAGGGTTAGGATTAGGAATAGGTTTAGGATTACGGTGAGTGTGAGGGTCAGTGTGAGGGTGAATGTTAGGGTTAGGTTTAGGGTTATGTTTAGGGTGAGGGTTACGGCTAGTGTGAAGGTTATGATTAGGGTTAGGGTTAGGGTGAGGGTGAGGGTAACCGTTAGCGTGAGGGTTAGGGTGAATGTGAGGATTAGGGTTCGGGTTAGGGTTAGTGTTTGGGTGAGGGCTAGGGTCAGGGTGAGGGTTAGTGTGAGGGTTAGGTTGAGGGTTTCTTTTCGGTCAGGGTTAGGGTTATGGTGAGGATTAGCGTGAGGGTGAGTGTTAGTCTTAGGGTGATGTTTAGGGTGCGGATGAGGGTGAGGGTGAGGGTGAGGGTGAAGGTTCAGGTGAGGGTGAAGGTTAGGTGTGGTTGAGGATTAGGGTTATGGTTAGGGATATGGTGAGGGTAAGGTATAGTGTGAGGTTTATTGTGAGGATGAGGGTTATGGTTAGTGTTAGGGTTAGGGTGAAGTTTAGGTTGAGGGTTAGGTTTTGGTTTAGGGTTAGGGTGAGGGTGAGATATAGGGTGAGTTTTAGTGTTAGGGTGAGGGTTAGGGTTAGGGTTAGAGTTAGGGTGAGGGTGAGGGTTAGGATTAGGGTAAGGATTAGGGTTAGGCTGAGGGTGAGGGTGACTGTAAGAGTGAGGGTTAGGGTTAGGGTGAGGGTTAGGGTTAGGGTGAGGGCTAGGGTTAGGGTGAGGGTGAGGGTGAGGGTGAGGGTGTGGGTAAGTGTTAGGGTGAGGGTTAGGGTGAGGGTGAGGGTTAGGCTTAGGGTGAGGGTAAGGGTTATAGTGAGGTTAAGGGTAAGGTTGAGGGTTAGGGTGAGGGTGAGGGTTAAGATTAGCATTAGGGTTAGGGTGAGGGTGAGGGTTAGGGTGAGGGTTAGGGTTAAGGTTAGGGATAGTGTGAGGATTAGGGTTAGTGTAAGGTTTAGGTTTAATGTGAAGTTTAGATTTAGGTTTAGGTTTAGGATTAGTGTTAGGGTTAGGTTGAGGGTGAGGGTGAGGGTGAGGGTGAGGGCTAGGGTTATTGTGAGGGTTAGTGTTAGGGTGCGGGTTAGGTTTAGGGTGAGGGTTATGGTTAAAGTAAGGTGAGGGTGAGGCTTAGGGTTACGGTTAGATTTAAGGTGAGGGTCAGGGTGAGGGTTAGGTTTAGTTTGAGGTTTAGGTTTAGGGTGAGGGTTAGGGTTCAGGTGAGCATTAGCGTGATGGTGAGAGTTAGGGTGAGGGTGAGGGTTAGGTTTAGATTTAGGGTTAGGGTGAGTGTTAGGGTTAGGGTTAGGGTGAGATTTAGGTTGAGGTGGAGGGATATGGTTAGGTAGAGGGTTAGGATTAGTGTGAAGGTTAGGGTTAGGGTTAGGTTTAGTGTGAGGATACTGTTTAGGGTGAGGGTTAGTTTGAGGGTGAGGGTTAGGGTGAGCGTTAGGGTTAGGTTCAGTGTGAGGGTTAGGGTTGAGGTGATGCTTAAGGTGAGGTTGAGGGTTAG
The DNA here is from genome assembly GCF_024711535.1 of Dipodomys merriami. NCBI lineage: Eukaryota > Metazoa > Chordata > Mammalia > Rodentia > Heteromyidae > Dipodomys > Dipodomys merriami. The sequence continues at coordinate 39,821 of NW_027204020.1, read as the reverse complement.
TGTTAGGGGGAAGGGGAGTTTGAGGGTGAGGGTTAGGGTGAGGGTGCGGGTGAGGTTAGTTTAGGATTAGGGTTAGAGTTAGGGTTAGGCTGAGTGTGACGGGGGAAATGAGGGTGAGGGTTAGGGTTAAGGCTAGGGTGAGGGTTAGGGTTAGTGTGAGCGTTAGTGTGATGGTGAGGTTCAGCATGAGGGTGAGGTTTAGAATGAGGGTGAGGGCGAGGTTGAGGGTTAGGGTTAGGATTAGGGTTAGGATGAGTTTTAGGGTTAGGGTTAGGGTTAGAGTTATTATTAGGGTTAGAGTAAGCCTGAGAGAGAAGGGGAGGTTGAGGGTGAGGGTGAGGGTTAAGGTTAGGGTTAGGGTGAGGGCTTGGGTGAGGGTGAGGGTTAGGCTGAGTGTGAGGGTGAGAGTTTCTGTTAGGTAAAAGTTACGGTTAGGGTGAGGATTAGGGCGAGGGTGAGGATTAAGCTGAGGTTAGGTTCAGAGTGAGGGTTAGGGTTAGGTTGAAGGTGAGGATTAGGGTTAGGGTGATGTTTAGGGTGAGGGTGAGGGTTAGGTTGAGGGAGAGTGTGATGGTGATGGTTAGGGTTAGGGTTAGGGTTAGGTTTAGGGTGAGGGTGAGTGTTAGGATTAGGAATAGGATTAGGGTGAGGGTCAGGGTGAGGGGGAAGGTTAGGGTCAGCGTTAGGGTTAGGGTTAGAGTGAGGGTTACGGTTAGTGTGAGGTTTATGGTTAGGGTAAGGGAAAGGGTTAGGCTGAGGGTTAGGGTGAGTGTGAGCGTTTGGATTAGGGTTTGTGTTAGGGTTAGGGTGAGGGTTAGGGTTTGGGTGATGTTTAGAGTGAGGGTGAGGGTTAGGGTGAGTATGAGGGTTTGGGTTCGGGTGATTGTTAGGGTGTGGGTGAGCATTAGGTTTAGGGTGAGGGATAGCATTAGGGGTAGGTTTAGGGTTAGGTTGAGGGTTAGGGTAAGCATTAGGATTAGGGTAAGTGGTAGGGAGAGGGGTAGGGTTAGGGTTAGGGTGAGGTTTAGAGTCAGGGTGAGGGTTAGGTTGAGGGTCTGGGTGAGGGTTAGGGTTAGGTTTTGGGTTAGAGTTAGGGTGAGTTTGAGGGTGAAGGTTAGGTTTAGGATTAGGGTGAGGGTTAAGGTTATGTTGAGCCTTAGGGTCAGTGTTAGGGTTAGGGTAACTGTGAGGGTGAGTGTTAGGGTTAGGTTTAGGGTTACAGTTATGGTGAGGGTGAGGGTTAGGATTAGGGTTAGGGTTAGGATGAGGGTTAGGCTGAAGGTTAGGATTAGGTTAGGGTGAGGTTTAAGGCTACGTTTAGGGTTAGGATAAGGGTAAGGCTGAGGGTTAGGGTTAGGGTTAGCGTGAGCGTTAGGTTTAGGGGTAGGCTAAGGGTTAGGGTGAGGGTCAATGTTAGGGTGAGAGTTAGGGTGAGGGTGAGTTTTAGGGTTAGGGTGAGGGTTAGGGTCAAGTTTAAGTTTAGGTTTAGGGTTAGGGTGAGGGTAATTGTGTGGGTAAGTGTTAGGGTGAAGTTTAGGTTGAGGGTGAGTGTTAGCATCAAGGTTAGGTTTAGGTTTAGGGTTTGGGTGAGGTTTAGGTTTGGGGTAAGTATTAGGGTGAGGTTTAGGGTGAGGGTGAGGGTTAGGGTTAGGGTGAGGGTAAGTGTTAAGGTGAGGTTTAGGGTGAGGCTGAGGGTTAGGGTTAGCATTAGGGTGAGGGTAAGGGTGAGGGTTACGGTGAATTTTGGGTCAAGATTAAGGATAGGGTGAGGATTAGGGTTAGGGTTAGTTTGAGGGTGAGGGTTAGGGTGAGGGGTAACATTAGAGTTTGGGTGAGGGTTAGGTTTAGTGTGAGGGTTAGGGTAAGGGGTAGGGTGAGGGTTAGGTTTAGTGTGTTGGTTAGGTTTAGGGTTAGGGTGAGGTTTAGGTTTAGTGTTAGGGTTAGGGTGAAGGTAAATTTTAGGGTGAGGTTTAGGGTGAGGGTGAGGTTTAGGGTTAGAATTAGGTTTAGGTTTAAAGTTAGGATGAGGGTTAGGGTTATGGTGAGGGTGAGGGTGAGGGTGAGGCTTAGGTTTAGGATTATTGTTAGGGTTAGGGTTCGGGTTCGGCTAGGTGTAGTGTGAGGGTTAGGGTCAGGGTAAGTGTTAGGGTGAGGGTTAGGGTTATGGTTAGGTTTAGTGTGAGGGTCAGGGTGAGGGTTAGGGTTAGTTTGAGGGTTAGCGTTAGGGTGAGGTTTAGGGTTAGGGTTAGGGTGAGAGTTAGGGTAAGGGTTAGTGTTAGGGTTAGAGTGAGGGTTATGGTCAGGGTTAAGTGGAGGATTACGGTGAGGGTTATGGTTAGGGTAAGTGTTAGGGTTAGGGTTAGGCTGAGGGTGAGGGTGAAAGTGAGTGTGAGGGTTAGGGTTAGGGTTAGGGTGAGGGGTAATGTGAGGGTTAGGGTTAGGGTTAGGTTGAGGTTAGGTTAGGTTATCGTTAGGGTTAGGGTGAGGGTTATGGTGAGAGTTAGGGTTAGGGTTTGGGTTAGGGTTTGGGTTAGGGTTTGGGTTAGGGTGAGAGTTAGTGTTAGGGTGAGGGTGATCGTGTGGATTAGCGTTAGGGTTAGGTTTAGCGTGAGGGTGGGATTGAAGGTTAGGTATTGGATTAGAGTTAAGGTTAGTATAATGCTGAGGGGGAAGGGGAGGTTGAGGGTGAGGGTTTGGGTGAGGTTTAGAGTCAGGGTGAGGGTGAGGGTTTCGGTTAGGTAAGTGTTAGGGTGAGGATTAGGATGAGGGTGGGGGTTATGCTTAGGTTAGGTTTAGGGTGAGGGTTTGGGTTAGGGTTAGGATGAGGGTTAGGGTGAGGGTGATGGTTAGGGTGATGGTGAGGGTTAGGATAAGGGTGAGGGTTAGGGTTAGGGTTAGGGTTACGGTGAGGGTTAGGGTGAGCGCTAGGTTTAGGGTTAGCGTTAGTTTGCGGGTTATTCTGAGGATAAGGCTTAGGGTGAGCTTTAGGTTGAGGGTGAGGGTTAGGATTAGGGTAAGGGTAAGGGTTAGGTTGAGGGATAGGGTGAAAGTGAGGGTTAGGGTTAGCATTAGAGTTAGGGTGAGGGTGAGGGTTAGGGATAGGGTTACGGTGAGGATGAGGGTGAGTGTTAGGGTTAGGTTTAGGGTAAGTGTGAGTTTGAGAGTTAGGATTAGGAATAGGGTTAGGGTTAGGGTTAGGCTGAGGGTGAGGGTCAGGGTGAGGGTGAAGGTTAGGGTTAGGGTTAGGATGAGGGTAAGTGTTAGGGTGAGGGTTAGGGTTAGAATCAGGGTTAGGGTGAGGGTTAGGATTTGGGTGATGTTTAGGGTGAGGGTGAGGGTTAGGGTGGGGATGAGGGTTTGGATGAGGGTGAGGGTTCGGGTGATGGTTCCGGTTAGGGTGTGGGTGATGATTAGGTTTAGGGTGAGGGTTAGCATTATGTTTAGGGTTAGTTTGACGGTGAGGGTGAGGGGTAGGGTTAAGGTTAGGTTGAGGGTTAGGGTTATGGTTAGGGTTAGGGTGATGGTTAGGGAGCGGAGTAATATTAGGGTTAGGGTGAGGTTTAGGGTGAGTGTGAGGGTTAGGGTTAGGTTGAGGGTTAGGGTTAGGGTTAGGGTTTGGTTGAGGATGAGGTATAGGGTGAGGTTTAGGGTTAGGGTGAGGGTTATGAATAGTGTTAGGTTAGGGTTAGGGTGAGTGTTAGGTTTAGGTTTAGGTATAGAGTTAGGGTGAGGGTGACGGTGAGGGTTAGGATTAGGTTTAGGGTTAGGGTTAGTGTGAGGGTTAGGTTTAGATTTAGGGTTAGTGTAAGGGTTAGGGTTTGGTTGATGTTTAGGGTGAGGGTGAGGTTTAGGGTGAGTATGAGAGTTTGGTTGTGGTTGTGGGTTCAGGTGAGTTTTCGGTTTAGGGTGTGGGTTGAGGATTAGGGTTAGGGTGAGGGCTATCATTAGTTTTAGGTCTAGTGTGAGTGTGAGGGTGAGGGGTAGGGTTAGGTTGAGGGTTAGGTTTAGGTTTAGGCTGAGGTGAAGATCAGGGTGAGGGTGAAGGTTAGGGTTAGGTTTGTAGTTAGGGTGAGGTTTAAGGTTAGTGTGAGGGTTATGGTTATAGTTATGGTTAGGGTTATGGTGAGGGTAAGGGTTAGGGTGAGGGGTAGGGTTAGGGTGAGCGGTAGGGTTAGGGTTAGGGTTAGGGTGAGGGTTTGGGTTTGGGTGATGTTTAGGGTGAGGGTGAGGTTTAGGTTGAGGATGAGAGTTTGGGGGTGGGTGGGGTTCAGGTGAGATTTCAGGTTAGGGTGTGGAGGAGGATTAGGGTTAGGGTGAGGGTTCTCATTAGGTTTAGGTTTAGTGTGAGGGTGAGGGTGAGGGGTAGGTTTAGCTTGAGGGTTAGGGTTAGGGTGAGGTTTAGGATTATGGCTAGAGTGAGAGTTAGGGTTAGGGTGATGTTTATTGTGACTGTGAGTGTTAGGGTGAGGGTTAGTGTTCGGGTGAGGGTGAGGGTGAGGGTGAGGGTGAGGGTGAGGATTAGGGTGTGGTTGAGGGTTAGGTTTAGGATGAGAGTCAGGGTGAGGTGAAGGGATAGGGTTAGGGTGAGGGTTAGGGTTAGTGTGAAGTTTAGGGTTAGGGTTAAGGTTAGTGTGAGGTTAAGATTTAGGGTGTGGGTTAGTGTGAGGGTGAGGGTTAGGGTTAGCGTTAGGGGTAGGGTGAGGGTTAGGATGAGGTTTAGGGTTAGGTTGAGGGTTAGGATTAGGGTTAGTGTGAGGGTTTGAGTTAGCATGATGTTTAGGTTGAGGGTGAGGGTTAGGGTGAGGGTGAGGGTGAAGGTGAGGGTTAGGGTGAGTTTGTGGGTGCGGGTGAGGGTGAGGGTGAGGTTTAGGGTTAGGTTTAGGGTGAGGGTGAGGTTTAGGGTTAGGGTTAGGATTAGGATTGGGCTGAGGGTGAAGGTGAAAGTGAGGGTGGGGGTTAGGGTTAGGGTTAGGGTTATTGTTAGTGTTAGGGTTAGGTGAGGGTGAGGGTGAGGGTTAGCATTAGGGTTAGGAATAGGTTTAGGTTTAGGGTAAGGTTGAGGGGGAAGGGGAGGTTGAGTGTGAGGTTTAGGGTTAGGGTTTGGTTCAGGGTGAGGGTTAGTGTTAGGTTTAGGGTTAGTATAAGGGTTAGGCTGAGTGTAAGGGTTAGGGTTAGTGTGAGAGTTAGGTTTAGGGTTAGGGTTTGGGTTAGGTTGAGGGTAAAGGTTAGGTTGAGGGTTAGGGAGAGGGTGAGGGTTAGGGTTACAGTGAGGGTTCGGGTGAGGTTTAGAGGTAGGGTTATATTTAGGGTTAGCGTGAGGGTTATGGTGAAGGTTAGGTTTAGGTTTAGGGTTAGGGTGAGGGTTATGGTGTGGGTAACTGTCAGAGTGAGGTTTACGGTGAGGGTGAGGGTTAGGAGGAGGAGGAGGGTTAGTGTTAGAATTAGGGTTAGGGTGAGGTTGAGGCTTAGGGTGAGGGTTAGGGTTAAGTTTAGGGATAGGGTGAGGATTAGTGTTAGGATTAGGCATAGGGTGAGGGTTATGCTGAGTGTTAGGGTTAGATTTAGTGTGAGGGTTAGGTTTAGTGTGAGGATTAGGGTTAGGGTTAGGGTGAGGTTTAGGTTTAGTGTGAGGGTTAGGGTTAGTGTTAGGGTGAGGGTGAAGGTTAGGGTGAGGTTTAGGGTGAGGGTGAGGTTTAGGATTAGCATTAGGTTTAGGTTTAAGGTTAGGATGAGGGTTAGGGTTAGAGTGAGGGTGAGGCTTAGGTTTAGGATGAGGGTTAGGGTTAGGGTGAGGTTCGGGTTAGGTTTAGGGTTAAGGTTAGTGTCAGGGTAAGTGTTAGGGTGAGGGTTAGAGTTATGGTTAGGTTTAGTGTGAGGGTCAGGATGAGGGTTAGGGTTAGGTTGAGGATTAGGGTTAGGGTGAGGTTTAGGTTTAGGGTTAGGGTGAGAGTTAGGGTTAGGGTTAGTTTTAGGGTGAGGGTGAGGGTTATGGTCAGGGTTAGGTGGAGGATTAAGTTTAGGGTTAGGGTTAGGTAAGTGTTAGGGTTAGGGTTAGGCTGAGGGTGAGGGTGAAAGTGAGGTTTAGGGTTAGGGTTAGGATTAGGGTGAGGGGTAGAGTGAGGGGTAGGGTTAGGGTTAGGGTGAGGTTTAGGGTTAGTGTGAGGGGTAGGGTTAGGGTTAGTGTGAGGATAAGGGTTAGGTTGAGGGTTAGGTTGAGGGTGAGGTTAAGGGTTATCGTTAGGTTTAGGGTGAGTGTTAGGGTGAGTGTTAGGGTTCAGGTTAGTGTTAGGATTCAGGTTAGGGTGAGGGTTAGTGTTAGGGTGATGTTTAGGGTGAGGGTGAGGGATAGGGTGAGGGTGAGGATTAGGGTTAGTGTTAAGGTTAGGGTGAGGGTTAGGGTGAGGGTTAAGGTTAGGTTTAGGGTTAGGTTGAGGTTGAGTTATAGGGTGAGGGTTAGGCTTAGGGTGAGGGTTAGGGATAATGTTAGGTTAGGGTGAGTGTGAGGGTCAGTGTTAGGTTTAGGTTTACGTTTAGAGTTAGGGTGAGGGTGAAGATGAGGGTTAGGATTAGTGTTAGGGTTAGGTTTAGGATGAGGGTTAGGCTGAGGGTTAGGGTTAGGGTTATTGTGAGGTTAGGGTTAGGGTTAGGAATAGACTTAGGATTATCATAAGGTTTAGGCTGAAGGTTAGGGTTAGGGTTAGTTTGAGCGTTAGGTTTAGGGATAGGTTAAGTGTTACGGTGAAGGTAAGGTTACGGTGAGGTTTAGGGTGAGGGTGAGGGTTAGGATTAGGGTGAGCGTTGTGGTGAAGTTTTAGGGTGAAGTTTTGGGTTAGGTTCAGGGTGAGGGTGAGGGTGTGGGTAAGTTTTAGGGTGAGGGTTGTGTTGAGGGTGAGTTTTAGGTTTAGGGTGAGGGTAAGGGTTAGCGTGAGTGTTAGGGTCAGGGTGAGGGTTATGGTTAGCATTAGGTTTAGGGTGAGTTTTTGCCTTAAGGTTAATGATAGGGTGAGGATTAGGGTTAGGGTTAGGTTTGTGGTGAGCGTTAGGCTGAGGGGAAGGTTTAGGTTTAGGGTGAGTGTTAGGTTTATTGTGAGGTTTAGGATTAGGGTTAGCGTGACTGTAAGGGTTAGGGTGAAGGTTACGGTGAGTGTGAAGTTTGGGGTTAGCATTAAGTTCAGAGTTAGGGTTAAGATGAGTGTTAGCGTTAGGTTTAGAGTTAGGGTTAAGGTGAGGGTGAGGATTCGGGTGAGGGTGATTTTTTCATTCAGGTAAGGGTTAGGGTTAGGTTTAGGGTGAGGGTGTGGGTTGTCGTTAGGGTTAGGTTTAGGGTGAGGGTGAGGGTGAAGGTTAGTGTTAGGATGAAGGTTAGGGTTAGGGTGAGGGTGAGGGTGAGGGTGAGGGTGAGAGTTAGGGTTAGGGTTATGGTTAGGGTTAGGGTTGGGTGATGATTAGTGTGAGGGTAAAGGTTAGGGTGAGGGTGAGTGTTCTGTTGAGAATTAGGGTTAGGGATTGCGTTAATATGAGGGTAAGGGTTAGGGTGAGGGTTACGGTGAGGGTGAGGTTTATGGTTAGGTTGCGTGTTAGATTTAGGGTTGGGGTTATGGTGAGGGTGAGGGTTAGGGTGAGCAGTAGGTTTAGGGTTAAGTTTAGTTTGCAAGTTAGGTTGAGGGTAAGGGTTAGGGTGAGGTTAAGGGTGAGGGTGAGTTTTAGGGTTAGGGTGAGGGTAAGGGTTAGGGTGAGGGTTTGGGTTAGGGTTAGGGTTAAGGTGAGGGCTAGGGTGAGGGTGAGGGTTAGGGTTAGTGTTAGGGTGAGTTTTAGGGTTAGGGTTAGGATTAGGGTGAGGGTTAGGATGAGTGTTAGGGTTATGGTGAGGGTTAGGGTTAGGGTTAGGGTGAGGGTTAGGGTTAGGATGAGGGTTAGGGTTATGGTGAGGGTTAGGGTTAGGGTTAGTGTGAGGGTTAGGGTTAGGATAAGGGATAGGGTGAGGTTGAGTGTTAGGGTTAGGGTTAGGATTATTTTTAGTGTTGTGGTTATGGTTATGTTTGCAGTGAGGGTTAGGGTTAGGGTTAGGGTGAGGTTAAGGGTGAGGGTGAGTTATAGGATTAGGGTAAGTGTAAGGGCTAGGGTGAGGGTTAGGGTTAGGGTTAGGGATAGGGTGAGGATTAGTGTTAGTGTGAAGGATAGGGAGAGGGTTAGGATTAGGGTTAGTGTTAGGATAAGGGTAAGGGTGAGGGTTAGTGTGAGGGTGAGGGTTAAGGTTAGGGTGAGGGTTAGGGTTAGGGTTATGGTCAGGGTGAGGGTTAGGGTGAGCCGTAGGTTTAGGGTTAGTGTTAGTTTGCAGCTTAGGGTGAGGGTAAGGATTAGGGTGAGGTTTAGGTTGAGGGTGAGGTTTAGGATTAGGGTGAGGTTAAGGGTTAGGGTTAGTGTTAGGGTGAGGGTGATGGTGAGGTTTAGGTTTAGGGTTAGGGTTAGGGTGAGGGTTACGATTAGTGTGAGTGTTAGTGTTATGGTGCGAGTCAGGGAGATGAGGGTGAGGGTGAGGGTGAGGTTTAAGGTTAGGATTAGGGTTAGGGTTAATTTTAGGGTTTGGGTTAGTTTTAGGGTTATTGTTAAGGTTAGAGTTTCAGTTAGGGTGAGGGTTAGGGTGAGGTTCAGCATTAGGGTTAGGTTTAGGGTTAGGGTGAGCGCGAGGGTGAGTGTGAGGGTTTGGATGAGGGTGAGGGTGTTTCGGTTATGTAAGTGTTAGGGTTAGGGTAAGGATTAGGGTGAGGCTGAGTTTTAAGATGATGTTAGGTTTAGTGTGATGGTTAGGTTTAGGGTTAGGGTGAAGTTTAGGGTTAGGTTGAATGTTAGGGTGAGGGTGAGGGTGAGAGTTAGGATTAGGAATAGAGTTAGTGTTAGGGTTAGGCTGAGGTGAAGGTCAGGGTGAGGGTGAAGGTTAGGGTTAGGGATAAAGTTAGGTTCAGGGTTAAGGTTAGTGTGAGGGTGAGGGTGAGGGTTAGGGTGAGGTTGAGAGTTAGTTTTAGGGTGAGGGTTAGGATTAGGATGAGTGTTATGGTTAGGTTGAGTATGAGGGTTAGGGTTAGGTTGAGGATTAGGGTTAGGGTGAGGTTTAGGGTTAGGGTTAAGGTGAGAGTTAGGGTTAGGGTGATGTTTATTGTGAGGGTGAGGGTGAGTGTTCGGTTCAGGATGAGGGTTCTGTTGAGGGTGAGAGCTAGGGTGTGGTTGAGGGTTAGGGTTACGGTGAGAGTTAGGTTGAGGTGTTGGGATAGGGATAAGTTAGGGTTGGTGTGAGGGTAAGGGTTAGGGTGAGAGTGAGGGTGAGGGTGCCAGTGAGGGTGAGGGTGAGAGTGAGGGTTATATTTAGGGTTATGGTGGGGCTGAGGGTTAGGGTTAGGATGAGGGTTCAGGTTAGTGTGAGGGTTAGTGTGATGTTGAGGTTCAGGGTGACGGTGAGTGTTAGAATGAGGTTTAGGTGAGGGTTAGGGTTAGGATTAGGATTAGGTTGAGTTTTAGGGTTAGGGTTAGTGTTAGGGTTAGGGTTATTGTTATGGTTAGGGTGAGGGAGAGGTTGAGTGTGATGCTGAGGTTTAGCGTTAGGGTTAGGGTGAGAGTGTGGTTGAGGGTTAGCGTTAGGATTTGGGTTAGGGTTACGGTAAGGCTGAGGGGGAAAGGGAGGTTGAAGGTGAGGGTTAGGTTTATGGTTAGGTTTAGGGTGAGGGTTAGGGTTAGGTTTAGGTTTAGTATAAGGGTTAGGCTGAGGGTAAGGGTTAGGGTTAGTGTGAGTGTTAGGTTTAGGGTTAGGTTTTGGGTTAGGTTGAGGGTAAAGCTTAGGGTGCGGTTTAGGGAGAGGGTGAGGGTTAGGGTTAGGGTGAGGGTTAGGGTGAGGGTTAGGTTTAGGGTTATGGTTAGGTTTAGGGTGAGGGTTAGCGTGAAGTTTAGGTTTAGTTTTAGGGTTAGCGTGAGGCTTAGTGTGTCGGTAAGTGTTAGGGTGAGTGTTAGAATGAGGATGAGGGTCAGGGTTAGGGTGAGGTTTAGGGTTAGGGTGAGTGTTATGGTGAGGGTAAGGGATAGGGTTAGCATTAGGGTTAGGGTGAGGGTGAGGGTTAGGGTGAGGTTTATGGTTAAGGTTAGGTATAGGGTGAGGATTAGGGTTAGGGTTAGGTGTAGGGCGCGGGTTAGACTGAGGTTTAGGGTTACGGTTAGGGTGAGGTTTAGGTTTAGTGTGAGGGTTAGGGTTAGCATTAGGTTTAGGGTTAGGATTAGGATGAGGAATAGGGTTACGGTTAGGGTGAGGTTGAGGGTGAGGGTTAGGGTTAGGATGAGGGTTAGGGTTAGGGAGAGTGTGAGGGTTAGGTTTAGGGTGAGGGTTAGGTATAGGATGAGGATTAGGGTTAGGGTGAGTGTGAGGGTTAAGGTTAAGTTGAGAGTTAGGGTTAGGGTGAGGTTTAGGGTTAGTGTTAGTGTGAGAGTTAGGGTTAGTTTGAAGTTTATTGTGAGGGTGAGTGTTATGATGAGGGTGAGTGTTCAAGTGAGGGTGAGGGTTCGTGTGAGGGTTAGGGTGTGTTTGAGGGTTTAGGGTTAGGGTGAGAGTTAGGGTGAGATGTTGGGATAGGGTTAGGGTTAGGGTTAGTGTGAGGATAAGGTTTTGGGTGAGGGTTAGGTTGAGCGTGAGGGTTATGGTTAGCGTTAGGGTTAGGGTGAGGGTTAGGGTTAGGGTGATGTTTAGGGTGAGATTGAGGTTAGTGTGAGGGTAAGGGTGAGGGTGAGGGTTAGGTTGAGGGTGGGGGTGAGTGTGAGGGTGAGGGTGAGGGTGAGGGTTATCTTTAGGGTTATGATGAGGGTGAGGGTTAGGGTTAGGATTAGGTTTTGGTTTATGGTTAGGTTGAGGGTGAGGGTGAAAGTGAGGGTGAAGGTTAGGGTTAGGGTGAGGGTTAGGGTTAGTGTGGGGGTTAGTGTGATGGTGAGGGTCAGGATGAGGGTGAGTGTTAGAATGAAGGTGATGGTGAGGGTGAGGGTTAGGGTTAGGATTAGGGTTAGGGTGAGTTTTAGGGTTAGGGTTAGTGTTAGGATGAGGGTTATTGTTAGGGTTAGGGTTAGGGTGAGGGTGAGGGTTAGCATTAGGGTTAGGATTAGGTATAGGTTGAGGGTGGGGTTGAGGGATAGGGTTAGGATTAGGGTTAGGGTTAGGGTAAGGCTGAGGGGCAAGGGGAGGTTGAGGGTGAGGTTTAGGTTTAGTGTTAGGGTTAGGTTGAGTGTTAGGATTAGGTTTATGGTTAGTATAAATGTTAGGCTGAGGGTAAGGGTTAGGGTTAGTGTGAGTGTTAGGTTTAGGGTTAGGGTTTGGGTTAGGTTGAGGGTAAAGTTGAGGGTGAGGGTTTGGGAGAGGTTGAGGGTAAGTGTTATGGTTAGGGTTAGGGTTAGGGTGAAGGTTAGGTTTAGGTTTAGGTTTCGGGTGAGGGTTAGGGTGTGGGTAAGTGTTAGGGTGAGGGTTAGGGTGTGGGTGAGGGTTACAGTTAGAGTGAGGATAAGGGTTAGGGTTAGCGTTAGGGTGAGGGTAAAGGTTAGGGTTAGCATCACGGTTAGGGTGACGGTGAGGGTTAGGGTTAAGTTTAGTGATAGGGTTAGGGTTAGGTTTAGGGTTAGGTTTAAGGTGAGGGTTAGGCTGAGGGGTAGTGTTAGGGTTAGCGTGAGGGTTAGGTTTAGTGTGAGGATTAGGGTGATGGTTAGGGTGAGGGTAAGTGTTAGGTTGAGGGTTAGGGTGAGAGTGCGGTTTAGGGTTAGCATTAGGTTTGGGGTTATGGTTAGGATGAGGGTTATGGTAAGTGTGAGGGTGAGGTGGGGGTTAGGGGTATGATAAGGGTTACGGTGAGGGTAAGGGTTAGGTTTAGGGTGAGTGTAAGTGTTAGGCTGAGGGTTAGGGTTAGGTTTAGGGTGAGGGTCAGGGTGAGGGTTAGGGTGAGAGTTAGGGTTAGGGTTAGAGTTAGGGTGAGGGTGAGTGTTTTTGTCAAGGTTAGGTGGAGGATTAGTTTGAGGGTTAGTGTTAGGGTTAGTCTTAATTTTAGGGTTAGGCTGTGGGTGAGGGTGAAAGTGAGGGTGAGGGTTAGGTTTAGGGTTAGGGTGAGGGGTAGTGTGATGTGTAGGGTTAGGGTTAAGGTGAGGTTTAGGGTTAGTGTGAGGGTTAGGGTTAGGGTTAGGTTTAGGGTTAGTGTGAGGATAAGGGTTAGGTTGAGGGTGAGATTGAGGGTGAGGATTAGGTTTATCGTTAGGTTTAGGGTGAGGGTTAGTTTGAGGGTAAGGTTTAGGGTTAGGGTGAGGGTTACGGTTAGGGTGATGTTTAGGGTGAGGGTTAGGATGAGGGTGAGTGTGAGGGTTAGGGTGAGGGTGAGTGTGAGGGTTAGGTTTAGGATTAGGGTTCTGTTTAGGGTTAGAGTTAGGGTGAGGCTTAGGTTTAGTGTGAAGTTAGGGTTAGGGTTAGGGTTAGGGTGAGGGTAAGTGTTTGGGTGAGGGTTAGGGTGAGGGTTAGGGTGATTTTTAGGGTTAGGGATTGGGTTAGGGTTAGGGTTAAGGTTATTGTTAGAGTTAATTTTAGGGTTAGGTTGAGGGTGAGGTTTAGCGTTAGGGATAGGTTTAGGGTTAGGGTGAGCGTGGGATTGAAGGTTAGGGTTAGGATTAGGGTTAGGGTTAGGGTAATGGTGAGGTTGAAGGGGAGGTTCAGGGTGAGGGTTAGGGTTAGGGTTTGGCTGAGGGCTAGGCTGAGGGTGAGGTTGAGGGTGAGGTTTTCGGTTAGGTAAGTGTTAGGGTTAGGGTGAGGATTCGGGTGAGAGTGAATGTTAAGCTGAGTTTATGTTTAGGTAGAGGGTTAGGGTTAGGGTGACGGTTAGCATTAGGTTTATGGTTAGTTTGAGGGTGAGGGTGAGGGGTAGGATTAGGGTTAGGTTGAGGGTTAGGGTTAGGGTTAGCGTTAGGGTTATGGTTAGGGAGAGTGGTAATGTTAGGGTTAGGGTCAGGTTTAGGTATGTGTGCCGGTTAGGGTTAGGTTTAGGGTTAGGTTGAGGGTTAAGGTTTAGGGTTAGGGTTAGGGTGTGGGTTAATGTTAGAGTTAGGGATAGGTCTAGTTTGAGGGTGAGGGCTAGGTTTAGGAATAGTGTTAAGGTTAGGGTGAGGGTTAGTGTTAGTGTGGGATTAGGGTGATGGTTAGAAAGAGGGGTAATATAAGGTTTAGGGGGAGGTTTAGGTGAGTGTGAGGGTTAGGGTTAGTGTTATGGTTAGGGTGATGGTTAGGTAAAAGGGTAATGTTAGGGTTAACCTTAGGTTTAGGTGAGTTTGAGTTTTAGCGTTAGGGTTAGGGTTAGGTTGAGGGTTAGTGTTAGTGTTATGGTTAGGGTGATGGTTAGGTAGAGGGGTAATGTTAGGGTTAGGGTGAGGTTTAGGTGAGTGTGAGGGTTCGGGTGAGGGTGAGGGTTAGTGTGTGGGTGAGGGTTAGGGTTAGGGTGAGGATTAGGTTTAGGCTTAGGGTAAAGTTTATGGTGAGGGAAAGGGTTAAGGTGAGGTTTAGTGTGAGGATGAGGGTTAGGATTAGTGTTAAGTTTAGGGTGAGGGTTAGAGTGAGGGTTAGGGTTAGGGTTAGGATGAGGGTGACATATAGGGTGAGGGTTAGGGTTATGATGAGGGTTAGGAATAGTGTTAGGTTAAGGTGAGGGTGAGGGTAAGTGTTTTGTTGAGGGTGAGGGTGAGGGTGAGGGTGTGGGTTAGTGTGTGGGTGAGGGTTAGGGTTATGGTGAGGATTAGGTTTAGGCTGAGGGTTAAGGTTATGGTCAGGGTAAGGGTTATGCTTTGGTTTAGTGTGAGGGTGAGGGTTAGGGTTAGCGTTAGGGTTAGGGTGAGTGTTAGGTTTAGGGTTAGGGTGAGGGTGAGATATAGGGTGATGGTTAGGGTTAGTGTGAGGTGTAGGGATAGTTTTAGGTTAAGGTGAGGATGAGGGTGAGTGTTAGGTTTAGGTTTAGGTTTAGAGTTAGGGTGAGGGTGAGGGTGAAGTTAGGATTAGGGTTAGGTTTAGAGTTAGGATGAGGGTTAGGCTGAGGGTTAGGTTTAGGTTTAGTGTGAGGGTTAGGGTTAGGGCTAGGTTTAGGGGTATGGTGAAGGTTAGGGTTAGATTTAGGGTTAGCATAAGTTTTAGGCTGAGGCTTAGGCTTAGGTTAGTGTGAGGGTTAGGTGTAGGGTTAGGGTAAGGGTTAGGGTGAGGGTAACGGTTAGGGTGAGGGTTAGGGTGAGAGTGAGGGTTAGGGTAAGGGTGAGCGTTAGGGTGAAGTATAGGTTTAGGGTTAGTGTTAGGGTGAGGGTGAGGGTGTGGGCAAGTGTTAGGGTGAGGGTTAGTGTGAGGGTGAGGTTTAGGTTTAGGGTTAGGTATAGGGTGAGTGTTAGGCTGAGGGGAAGGTTTAGGGTTAGTGTGAGGGTTAGGGTGACTGTAAGAGATAGGGTTCGGGTTAGGGTGAGTGTGAGGTTTAGGGTTAGCATTAGGTTTAGAGTTAGGGTTAGGATGTGTGTTAGGGTTAGGTTTAGGGTTAGGGTTAGGGTGTGGGTGAGGCTTAGGTTTAGTGTCAGGGTGAGGGTTCGTTTTAGGGTGAGGGCTAGGGTGAGTGTGAGGATTAAGGTGAGGTTGAGTTTGAGGGTGAGGTTTTCGGTTAGGTAAGGGTTAGGGTTAGGGTTAGGGTGAGGTTTAGGGTGAGGGTGTGGGTTGGGGTTAGGGTAAGGTTTAGGGTCATGGTGAGTATTAGGGTGAGGGTGAGGGTTAGGGTTAGGGTTTGGATGAGTGTTAGGGTTAGGGTGATGTTTAGAGTGAGGGCGAGGGTTAGCGTGAGGGTGAGTGTTCTTTTGAGCATAAGGGTTAGGTTTAGGGTGAGGGATAGGGTTATTGTGAGGGTAAGGGTTAGGGTGAGGGTTGGGGTGATGGTGAGGGTTAGGGTTAGGGTGAGGGTTAGGTTTAGGGTTAGGATTTTGGTGAGGGTGAGGGTTAGGGTGTGCCGTCGGTTTAGGGTTAGGGTTAGTTTGCGGATTACGGTGAGGGTAAGGGTTAGGGTGAGATTTAGGGTGAGGGTGATGGTTAGGGTTACGGTGCGGGTAAGGATTACGGTGAGGGTTAGGGTGAGGGTTTGGGTTATGGTTAGGGATAGGGTGAGGATTAAGGTTAGTGTGAGGGTTAGGGTGAGGTTTAGGATTAGGGTAAGTGTTAGGATAAGGGTTAGTGTGAGGGTTTGGGTGATGGTGAGGTGTTGGGTTAGTGTTAGGGATAGGGAGGGCATTAGGGTGAGGGTTAAGTTTAGGGTGAGAGTTAGGGTTAGGTTTAGGGTGAGGGTTAGGGTTATGGTGATGTTTTTGGTCAGGGTGAGTGTTAAGGTGAGGGTGAGTGTTAGGTTTAGGGTTAGGGTTAGGGTGACGGTGAAGTTGAGGGTGAGGGTTAGGTTTAGGATTAGGTTTAGGGTTAGCGTTAGGATGAGTGTTAGGGTGAGGATAAGGGTTCCGGTGAAGGTGAGGATTAGGGTGTGTGCGAGGGTTAGGTTTAGGGTGAGGATTAGGGTTAGGGTTAGGGTTAAGGTTATGGTGAGTTTAAGGGTTAGGGTGAAATTTAGGGTGAAGTTAAGGGTTAGGGTTATCATTAGAGTTTGGATGAGGGTTAGGGTTAGGGTTAGGTTTAGGGTGAGGTTGAGGGTGAGGGTGAGGGTTAGGATTTGTGTTAGTGTGAGGGTTAGTGTTAGTGTGAGGGTGAGGGTGAGGGTGAGGTTTAGGGATATGGTAAGTGTTAGGATGAGGTCTATGGTTAGGTTTAGCATTAGGGTTAGGGTTAGGGTGAGGATAACAGTGAGGGTTAGGGTTAGGTTCAGGGTTATAGTTAGGGTAAGGGCTAGCATTAGCGTGATGTTGATTGTGAGGGTGAGGTTTAGGTTGAGGGTGAGTGTTAGGGTGAGGGTGAGGGTTCGGTTGAAGGGGAGGATTAGTGTGTGGTTGAGGGTTAGGGTTAGAGTGAGGGTTAGGGTGACTGTGATGGTTAGGGTGAGGGTTAGTGTTAGTGTTAGGGTTAGTGTGATAGTGAGGGTGAGGGTAAGGGTGAGGGTTAGGTTTAGGGTGAGAGTGAGGTTTAGGGTATGGATTAGGGTTAGGGTGAGTTTTAGGGTTAGGGTTAGGTTGAGGGAGAGGGTTAGGGTTAGGGTTAGAGTTATTTTTAGGGTAAGAGTTAAGGTTAGGGTGAGTGTGAGAGTGAGGTTTAGCGTTAGGGTTAGTGTTATGGTTCGGGTGAGGTTGGGGATGAGGGTTAGGGTTAGGATTAGTGTTACGTTTAGGGTTCGGTTGAGTGGAGGCAGAAGTTTAGGGTGAGGGTAGGGATAGGGATAGGGTGAGGGTTAGGCTGAGGGTGAGTGTTAGGGTTATCTTAGTGATAGGGTGAGGGTTAGGGTGAGGGTAAGGGTTAGGGCGAGGTTTAGGGTGAGGGTTAGTGTTAGGGCGAGGTTTAGGGTGAGGTTGAAGGTTAATGTTAGCATTAGGCTTAGGGTGAGCATGAGCTTTCGCGTGAGGGTTAGGGTTTGTGTTAGGGATAGGTGATGATTAGGGTTAGGGTTAGGGTGAGGGTGAGGTCTAGGATGTGGGATAGGATTAGGGTTAGGGTTAGGGTGAGGGTGAGGGTTAGGCTGAGCATTAGGGTGAGGGTAAGGGTTTCAGTTAGGAAAGGCTTAGAGTTAAGGTTAGGGTGAGGATTAGGATGAGGGTGAGGTTTAAGGGGAGAATTAGGGTTAGGTTGAGGATTACTGTTAGGATTAGGTTGAGGGTGAGGATTAGGGTTAGGGTTAGGGTTAGGGTTATGTAAGGGAAAGGGTTAGGGTGAGGTTTAGGGTGAGGGTGAAGGTTAGGGTTAGTGTTAGGGTTAGGGTGAGGTTTAGGGGGAGGGTTTGTGTTAGGGGGAGGGTTACGGTTAGGGTTAGGCTTGGGGTGAGGGTAAGGGTTAGGGTTAGGCTTGGGGTGAAAGTTAGGGTTAGGGTGAGTGTTAGGGTGAGAGTGAGGATTATGGTTAGGGTTAGGGTGAGGGTGAGGATGAAGGTGAGGGTTTCCGTTAGGAAAGCCTTAGGGTTAGGGTTAGTCTGAGGGTGAGGATTAGGGTGAGGGTGAGGTTTAAGGTGAGATTTAGGGTTAGGGTGAGGATTACAGTTAGGTTTAGGGTGATGTTTAGCGTGAGGGTGAGGGTGACGGTGAGGGTGACGGTGAGGGTGAGGGTGTAGGTGAGTATTAGGGTTAGGGTGAGGGTTAGGGTGACAGTGACATTGAGGGTTAGTGGGAAGGTGAGGGTTATGGATAGGGCTAGGGTGAGGGTTAGGGTTAGGGTTAATGTGAGGGGTAGGGTGAGGGGTAGCATTAGGGTTAGTGTGAGTGTTAGGGTTAATGTGAGGATTAGGGTTAGGTTTAGGGTTAGTGTGAGGATAAGGGTTAGGATGAAGGTTAGGGTGAGAGTGAGAGTTAGGGTTAGCTTTAGTGTTAGCATGAGGGTTAGGGTGAGGTTTAAGGTGAGGGTTTGGGTTAGTATGAGGGTTAGGTTTAGAGTTAGGTTTAGGGTGAGGATTAGGATTCGGGTGAGGTTTAGGGTAGGGTTAGAGTAAGGGTTTGGGTTAGGGAGAGGGTGAGTTTTAGGGTGAGAGTGACGGTTAGGGTTAGGGTGAGGGTTAAGGTGATGGTGAGGTTTAGGGTGAGTTTCAGGGTTAGGGATAGGGTGAGGATTAGTGTTAGGGTTAATGTTAGGGATAGGGTGAGGGTAAGTTTTAGGGTGAGGGTTAGGGTGAGGGTGTGGTTTAGGTTTAGGTTGAGGGTTAGGGTGAGCGTTAGGGTGAGGGTTAGGTTTAGATTTAGGAATAGGGTGAGGGTTAGGGTGAGGTTTAGTGTTAGTGTTAGGGTAGTGTTAGGGTGAGGGTTAAGGTTAGGGTAAGGGTTAGAGTGAGGTTTAGGGTGACGGTGAGAGTTACGGATAGTATTAGGGTTAAGGTTAGGTTTAGGGTGAGGGTTAGGATTAGGTTTACTGTGACGGTGAGTGTTAGGGTTAGCATTAGGGTTAGGGTTAAGGTGAGGGGGAGGATTAGGGTTAGTGTTAGGGTGAGGGCTAGGGTTAGGGTTAGGGTAAGGTTTAGGTTTAGGGTGAGGGTGAGGGTGAGGTTTAGGTGTAGGATTAGGCTTAGGTGTAGGTTTACGCTTAGGGTGAGGGTGAGGGTGAGTGTCAGAGTTAGGTTTAGGGTGAGGGTTAGAGTTATGGTTAGGATTAGGGTGAGGGTGAGTGTTAGGGTGAGGGTGATGGTAAGGGTGAGGGTGAGGCTGAGGTTGAGGGTGAAAGTGAGGTTTTGGGTGAGGGTTAGGGTTAGGGTTAAGGTTAGGGTGTGGGTTAGGGTTAGGGTGAGGATTAGTTTTAGTGAGGATTAGGTTTAGAGTTAGGGTGAGGGTGAGGATGAGGGTTACGGTTTGGATTAGGGTTAGGGATAGGGTTAGACTGAGGGTGAGGTTGAGTGTGAGTGTGAGGTTAATATGAGGTTAATATGAGGGTTACCTTTATTGTTAGCGTTAAGGTTAGAGTGAGGGGTAGGGTTAGGGCTAGGGTTAGGATGAGGGTTAGGCTGAGAGTTAGTGTTCGTGTGAGGGTAAGGGTTAGGGTGATTGTTAGCGTGAGAGTGAGGTTTAGGGTTAGGCTTAGGGTTAGGGTGAGGGTTAGGGTGAGGGTAAGTGTTAGGGTGAGGTTTAGGGTGAGTGTGAGTGTGAGGGTTAGGGTTAGGGTTAGGCTTAGACTTAGGGGTAGGCTGAGGGTGAGGGTGGGGGTGAGGATTAGGGTTAAGGTGATAATTAGGTTTAGGGTTAGTGCTTTTGTTAGCTTAAGGTTAGATTTTCGTTGAGGGTGAGGTTGTGGGTGAGGGTTAGGGTTAGGGTTAGGGTGAGGTTTAGGGTTAGGGTTAGGGATAGGGTTAGGTTTAGGGTGAGATTTAGGTTAAGGATTAGGGTTAGTGTTAGGGTTAGGTTTAGGGTTAGGCTGAGGTTGAGGGTGGGGTTGAGAATTAGGTTTAGGTTTAGGGTTAGGGTTAAAGTTAGGGTTAGGGTTAGGGTTATTGTTAGTGTTATGGTTAGGGTTTAGTTTCTGATGAGGGTGAGGTTTATGGTTAGGGTTAGGTTTAGGTTTAGGGTTAGGATTAGTGTTATTGTTAGGGTTAGGGTTAGAGTTAAGTTGAGGGTGAGGGTGAGGGTTAGGATTAGGTGAGATTTATGGTGAGGTTTAGGGTTAAGGTTATGTTGAGGGTGAGGTTTAGGTTTAGAGTTAGGTTTAGGGGGAGGGTTAGGTTTAGGTTGAGGTTTAGGGATAGGCTTAGGTTAGGATTAGGGTTAGGGTAAGCATGAGTGTGAGGTTTAGGTTTAGGGTTAGGCTTAGGCTTAGGGTTAGGCTGAGGGTGAAGGTAGGTGTGAGGGTTAGGGATATGGTTAGGGTGAGGATTAGTGTTAGGGTGAATTTAGAATTGGGATTAGACTTAAGGTGAAGGTGAGGGTTAGGTTTAGGGTGAGGGTTAGGGTTAGGATTAGGGTTAGGGTGAGTGTGAGGTTTAGGATTAGGTTTTGGGTTAGGGTTATTGTTAGTGTTATGGTTAAGGTTACCTTTGCTGTGAGGGTAACGCTGAGGGTGAGGTTTAGGTTTAGGATTAGCGTTAGGGTTAGGGTTAGGTTTAGAGTTAGGATTAGTGTTATTGTTAAGTTTAGGGTTAGAGCTATGATGAGGGTGAGGGTGAGGGTGAGGGTTACATTTAGGGTTAGGGTGAGGGTTTGGATGAGGGTCAGGTTTAGGATTAGTGTTAGGGTGAGGGCTAGGGTGAGGGTTAGGGTTAGGGTTAGGGTTAGGGTTAGGGTTAGCTTTAAGGTTAGCATGAGGTTTAGAGATAGGTTGAGGGTTAGGGTGAGCGTGATATAAGGGTAAAGTTGAGGGTTAGGCTGAGGGTGAGGGTTAAGATAAGGGTGAGGGTTAGGGTTAGGGTGAAGGTTACGGTAAGGTTGAGGGTTAGGGGTTAAGGTGAGGGTGAGGGTTAGATTGAGGATTAGGGTTATGTTGAGGGATATGTTTAGAGTGAGGGTTAAGTTTAGGGTTAGAGTTATTGTTAGGGTTAATGTTAGGGTTAAGGTTACGGTGAGGGTGAGGGTTAGTTTTAGGGTTAGGGTGAGGTAAAGGTTTAGGGTTAGGTTTAGAGTTAGGCTTAGGTTGAGGGTGAGGTTTAGGGTTAGAGTTAGTGTTAGTTTTAGGGTTAGGGTTAGGGTGAGGGATAGGGTGATGGTTAGAGTTCGGGTTAGGCCTATTCTTAGGCTTAGGCTTAGGCCGAGCTTCAGGGTGAGGGTTAGGGTTAGGGTTAGGGTGAGGTTTAGGGTTAGGTTTAGGGTGAGGGTTAGGATGAGGTTTAGTGTTAGGGTTATGTTTAGGTTTAGGGTTAGGTTTAGGATTAGGGTTGGGGTTAGGGTGAGGGTTAAGGATAGGGTTTTGGTTAGGGTGAGGGTGAGGGTGAGGATTATGGATAGGGTTAGTGTTAGAGTTAGGGTTAGGTTTAGGGTTTGGATTAGGGTTTGGTTTAGCGTTACAGTGAGGGTTGGGTTAGGGTTAGGGTTATTGTTAGTGTTATGGTTAGGGTTAAGTTTGCGGTGAGGGTGAGGGTTACGGTTAGTGTTAGGGTTAGGTTTAGGGTAAGGGTTAGCGTTATTGTTAGGTTTAGGGTTAGAGTTACAGTGACGGTGAGAGTGAGGTTGAGGGTGTGGGTTAAGGTGAGGTTTAGGGTTAGGGTTAGAGTTAGGGTTAGGGTGAGGGTGAGATTTAAGTTTACGGTTAGGTTTAGTGTTAGGGTAGGCTTAGGCTTGGGCTGAGTTTGAGGGTGGGGGTAAGAATTAGGGTTAGGGTTAGGGTTAAAATTAGGGTTAGGGTTAGGGTTAGGGTTATTGTTAGTGTTATGGTTACGGTTAAGTTTGCGTTTAGGGTGAGGTTTATGGTTAGGGTTAGGTTTAGGGTTAGGGTTAGGGTTAGTGTTATTGTTAGGGTTAGGTTTAGAGTTAAGTTGAGGGTGAGGGTGAGGGTGAGGGTTAGGGTTAGGGTGAGGTTTATGGTGAGGTTTAGGGTTAGGGTTTGTTTTAGTGTGAGTTTTAGGTTTAGAGTTAGGTTTAGGGGGAGGTTTAGGGTGAGGGTTAGGGTTAGGGTGAGGTTTCGGGATAGGCTTAGGTTTTGGATTAGGGTTAGGGTAAGGGTGAGTGTGAGGGTTAGCGTTAGGGTTAGGTTTAGGCTTAGGGTTAGGCTGAGGGTGAAGGTAGGTGTGAGGGTTAGGGTTATGGTGAGGATGAGGATTAGTGTTAGGGTGAGTTTTAGAATTTGAATTAGGCTTAAGGTGAGGGTGAGGGTTAGGGTTAGGGTGAGGGTTAGGGTTAGGATTAGGGTTAGGGTGAGGGTGAGGGTTAGGATTATGTTTAGGGTTAGGCTTATTGTTAGTGTTA
This sequence comes from Dipodomys merriami, assembly GCF_024711535.1. Lineage (NCBI taxonomy): Eukaryota > Metazoa > Chordata > Mammalia > Rodentia > Heteromyidae > Dipodomys > Dipodomys merriami. The sequence goes on along the minus strand of NW_027204020.1, from coordinate 18,299 downwards.
TAGTTAAGATTCCCTTTGCTGTGAGGGTGAGGTTGAGGGTGAGGGATAGGTTTAGGATTAGCTTTAGGGTTAGGTTTAGAGATAGGATTAGTGTTATTGTTAAGGTTAGGGTTAGAGTTATGGTGAGGGTGAGGGTGCGGGTGAGGGTGAGGGTGAGAGTTAGGGTTAGGGTTAGGGTTTGGATGAGGGTTAGGGTTAGGATTAGGGTTAGGGTGAGGGCTAGGGTGAGGGTGGGGTTTAGGGTTAGGGTTAGTTTTAGGCTTAGGCTAAGGGTGAGGTTGAGGGTGAGGTTTAGGGTTAGGGTGATGTTTAGGGTTACGGTTAGGTTGAAGGTTAGCATGAGGTATAGGGATAGGGTGAGAGTTAGGGTGAGTGTGATGGTGAGGGTAAAGTTGAGGGTTAGGCTGAGGGTGAGGGTTAAGATAAGTTTGAGGGTTAGGGTTAGGGTGAGGTTTATGGTAAGGTTGAAGGTTAGGGGTTAAGGAGAGGGTGAGGGTTAGATTGAGGATTAGGGTTAGGTTTAGTGTGAAGTTTAGGGTGAGGATGAGGGTTAGGCTTAGGGTTACGGTTAGGGTTAGGGTTTGGTTTAATGTGAGGGTGATGGTCAGGATTAGGGTTAGGGTTAGGCTTAGTGAGAGGATTACGTTTAGGGTTATAGTGAGGGTTAGGGTTAGGCTTAGGCTTAGGTGTAGTGTTAGCCTGAAGGTGAGGGTGGTGTGAGGATTAGGTTTAGGGTGATAGTTAGGTTTAGGGTTAGGGTTAGAGTTATGGTGAGGGTGAGGGTGCGGTTGAGGGTTAGGGTTAGGGTTAGGGTGAGGTTTAAGGTTTGGGTTAGTGTTAGAGTTAGATTTAGGGTGAGGTTGAGTTTTAGGGTTAGATTTATGGTTAGTGTTAGGGTTAGGCTTAGGGTTAGGGTTAGGGTTATTGTTAGTATTATGGTTAGGGTTTAGATTGCAGTGAGGGTGAGGTTTATGGTTAGGGTTAGATTTAAGGTTAGGGTTAGTGTTAGTGTTATTGTTAGGGTTAGGTTTAGAGTTATTGTGAGGGTGAGGTTGTGGGTGAGGATTAGGGTGAGGGTGAGTTTTAGGGTGAGGTTTAGTGTTAGGGTTAGGTTGAGGGTGAGGTTTAGGGTTAGTGTTAGTCTTAGGGTGAGTGTGAGGTTTAGGTTTTGGTTTAGGGATAGGGTTAGGGTTAGGATTATTTACGGTGAGGGTGAGTGTCAGGGTTAGGGTTAGGGTTATGCTTAGGCTTAGGGTTAGGCTGAGGGTGAGGGTGGGGATGAGGGTTAGTGTTACAGTCAGGGTGAGATTTAGGGTTAGAGTGAGGCTTTGGATGAGGTTTAGGGTTAGGGTTAGGGTTTGGTTTAGGGTGAGAGTGATTGTGAGGATTAGGGTTAGGGTTAGGGTTAGGTTACTGTTAGGTTTATGGTGAGGTTTAGGGGTAGGGTTAGGCTTAGGCTTAGGCTTAGGGTTAGGCTGATGCTGAGTGTGGGGATGAGGCTTAGGTTTAGAGTGTTGGTTAGGGTTATGGTTACGTTGAGGGTTAGGATGAGGGTTATGGTTTGGATTAGGGTTACTGTGAGGGCTAAGGTGAGGGTGAGGGTTAGGGTTTGGCTTAGGATTAAGGTTAGGCTGAGGCTGAGGGTGAGGGTGAGGGTGAGGGTTAGGGTGATGGTTAGGGTTACGGTTAGGGTGAGGGTTAGGATGAGGGTTAGGGTTAGGGTGAGGGTTTGGGTGAGTGTGAGGGTTAGTGTGAGCGTGAGGGTGAGGTTGAGGGTGAGGGTGAAGGTTAGGGTTTAGGTGAGGGTCAGGTTTATGGTTAGGGTTAAGGTTAGGGTGAATGTTAGGGTTAGGGTTAGGATGAGGGTTAGACTGATAATTTAGGGTTAGGGTGAGGGAAAGGTTTAGAGTGATGTTAAGGGTTAGGGTGAGGATTAGGTTTTGGATTAGGGTTATGGTTAGGGTGAGGTTTAGGGATAGGTTTACGATTACGGTGAGGTTTTTGGTTAGCATTAGGTTTAGCGTTAGGGTGAGGGGTAGGGTTAGTTTTGGATTAGGGTTAGGGTTAGGTTCATGTTGAGGGTGAGGTTGAACGTGACAGATAGGGTTAGGGTTAATGTGAGGGTTAGGGTTAGGGTTAGCGTTAAGGTTAGGGTGAGGGTTAGGATTAGGGTTAGGGTTAGGATGAGGGTTAGCCTGACAGTTAGGTTGAGCGTGAGGGTTAGGGTTAGGGTTAATGTGAGGGTTAGGGTTAGGATTAGCATTAAGCTTAGAGCGAGGGTTAGGGTTAGGGGTGGTTTAGGATGAGGGTTAGGCTGAGGGTTAGGTTTAGGGTTCGGATGAGGGTAAGGATTAGGGTGAGGTTTAGGGTGAAGTTGAGGGTTAGGTTTAGGCTTATGTTTACGGTGAGGTTTAGGGTGAGGGTTAGGGTGAGGGTTAGGAACAGGGTTAGGGTTAGGTGAGGGTTAGGGATAGGGTTGTGTTTAGGGTGAAGTTCAGGGTTAGGTTTAGGGCTAGATTTAGGGTGAGGGTGAGTGTGAGGGTTAGGTTTAGGTTTAGCTTTAGGGTTAGGTTTAGGCTGAGGGTGAGGGTGAGGGTGGGGTTTAGGGTTAGGGTAAGGGTTAGAGTTAAGGTTAGGGTTAGGGTTGGGTTGAGGGTTAGGGTTAGGGTTAGGAAGTGCGTTTGGCTGAGGGTTAAGGTTATGGTGAGGGTGAGGTTTAGGTTTAGTGTGATGATTAGGATGAGGGTTAGGCTGAGTGTTACAGTTAAGGTTAAGGTGAGGGTAAGGGTTAGGGTAAGTGTGAGGGTTATGGTTAGGATAAGTGTTAGGGTGAGGGTGAGTGTGAGGGTTAGGGTTAGGGTTAGGCTTAGGCTTAGGGTTAGGCTGAGGGTGAGGGTGGGGGTGAGGGTTAGTGTTACAGTGAGGGTGATGATTTGGCTTAGAGTGAAGTTAGGATGAGGTTTAGGGTTATAGTGAGGGTGAGGGTTAGGGTTAGGGTGAGGGTTAGGTTTAGGATTAGGGTGAGGGTGAGGGTTAGGATCAGGGTTAAGGTAGTGTTATGGTTAAGATTACCTTTGCTGGGAGGGTGAGGCTGAGGGTGAGGTTTAGGGTTAGGTTTAGGGTGAGGATGAGGGTTAGGGTGAGAGTGAGGGTCAGAGTTAGGGTTAGGGTGAGGTTTAGGGTTAGGGTGAGGGTTAGGGTTAGTGTGAGGGTTAGTGTTAGGGTAAGGTTTAGGGTTAAGGTTAGGGGGAGGGTTAGGTTCAGGGTTAGGGTTAGGGTTAGGATTAGGGTTAGGGTTAGGGTGAGGGTTAGGTTGAGGTTTAGGGTTGGGTTAGGATTAGGTTTAGTGTGAGGGTGATTGTGAGGGTTAGGGTTATGGTTAGGGTTAGGCTGAGGGTGAGGGTGGGTGTGAGGATTAGTGTTCGGGTGATGGTTAGGGTTAGGATAAGGTGAGGGTTAGGATGAGGGTTAGGGTTAGGATTAGGGTTTTCGTGAGGGCTAGGGTGAGGGTGAGGTTTAGGGTTAGGCTTAGGCTTAGGCTTTGGTTTAGGCTGAGGGTAAGGTTGAGGGTGAGTGTTAGGGTTAGGGTGATGGTTAGGGTTACGGTTAGCTTGAAGGTTAGAATGATGTTTAGGGTTGGGGTGAGGGTTAGGGTGAGGGTGATGATAAGGGTAAATTTGAGGGTTAGGCTGAGGTTGAGGGTTAAGATAAGGGCGAGAGTTAAGGTTATGGTGAGGGTTAGTTTCAGGCTGAGGGTTAGGGGTTAGGGTGAGGGTGAGGGTTAGATTGAGGATTAGGGTTATGCTTAGTGTGAGGTTTAGGGTGAGGACGATGGTTAGGATTAGGTGAAGGTAACTGTAAGAATTAGGGTTAGGCTGAGGTCTAGGTTGAGGGTGAGGGTTAGGATTAGTGTTAGGGTTAGGGTGAGGTTTAGGGTTAGGGTGAGGGTTATGGTTATTGTGAGGGTGAATGTTAGGGTTAGATTTAGTGTTAGGGTGAGGGTAAGTGTTAGGGTGATGGTTAGGGTTAGGGTGAGGGTTATTGTTAGAGTGAGGTTTAGGATGAGGGCTCAGGTTATTATTAGGGTTAGGGTGAGTACTAGGGTGAGGGTGAGGGTTAAGGTTCAGGTTAGGCTTAGACTTATGGTTACGCTGAGGCTGTGGGTGAGGTTGAGGTTTAGGGTTAGGGTTAGGGTAATGGTTGGGGTTACCGTTAGGGTGAGGGTTAGGATGAGGATTAGGGTTTGGGTGAGGGTGACGGTAATCATATAGGTGAGTTTTCAGCTTAGGGTGAGGATTATGGTAAGGGTGATGGTTAGGATTAGGGTGAAGGTGAGGGTTAGATTGAGGATTAGTGTTAGGGTTAGTGTGAAATTTAGGGTGAGGATGAGGGTTAGGGTTAGGTTGCGGGCTCGGTTGAGGGTTACGGTTAGGATTATGGTGAGATTTAGGGTTAGGGTGATGGTTAGGGTTAGTGTGAGGGTTAGTTTTAGGGATAGGGTTAGTGATAGGGTGAGGGTAAATGTTAAGGTGAGGGTTAGGGTTAGGGTGAAGGTTATGGTTAGGATGGTTAGGGTTAGGGTTGGGGTTATTGTTATGGTTAGGGTTAGGGTTACGTTTACGGTGAGGTTGAGGGTGAGGCTGAGGGTTAGGGTTAGGATGAGGTTTAGGTTTAGGGTAAGGGTTAGAGTTAGGGTTAGGGTGAGGGTGAGGTTTAGGATTAGAATTAGGGTTAGCGTTAGTGTTAGGGTTAAGGTGAGGGTTAGGGTTAGGGTTAGGCTTAGGCTTTGGCTTAGGCCAAGCATGAGTGTGAGGGTTAGGGTTAGGGTTACAGTGGGGTTTAGGGTTAGGCTTAAGGTGAAGGTGAGGGTGAGGATGAGGGTTAGATATAGGGTTAGGGGAAGGTTTAGGTTGAGGGTTAGGGTTTGGGTTAGTGTTATGGTTAGGGTGAAGGTGAGCATTAGGGTGAGGGTTTGGGTTAGGGTGAATGTTATGGTTAGGGTGAGGGGTAGGAGTAGGGTTAGGGTTATTGTTAGGGTTAGGTTTAGGGTTACAGTTACTGTGAGGGTGCGGATGAAGGTTAGGTTTAGGTTTAGGGTGAGGTTTAGGGTTTTGGTTAGGGTTAGACTTAGGGTTAGGTCAGGGTGAGGTTTAGGGTTAGAGTTATTGTTAAGGTGAGGTTTGGTGTGAGGGTTAGTGTTAGGGTTAGTGTTTGGGTTAGGGTTAGGGTGAGGGTGAGGGTGAGGGTTAGGGTTAGGGATAGGGTTAGGTTTAGGATTAGGGTTTGGGTGAGGGTGAGTGTGAGGGTTAGGATTAGGGTTAGGGTTAGGCTTAGGGTTAGGCTGAGAGTGAGGGTGAGGTTTAGGGTTAGGGTGAGGTTTAGGGTTAGGGTTAGGGTGAGAGTTAGGATGAGGTTTAGGGTTAGGATTAGGGTTAGGGAGAGGGCTAGGGTGAGTGTGAGGGTTAGGGTTAGGTTTAGGCTTAGGCTTAGGCTTAGGGTTAGGCTGAGACTGAGGGTGAGGGTGAGGGTTAGGGTTAGGGTGATGGTTGGGGTTACCCTTATAGTCAGGGTTAGGATGAGGATTAGTGTTAGGGTGAGGGTTAGGATGAGGGTGACAGTAAGGGTAAAGGTGAGGTTTTAGCTGAGTGTGAGGGTTATGGTAAGGGTGAGGGTTAGGATAAGGTTGAGGGTGCTGGTTAGGTTGAGAATTAGTGTTAGAGTGAGTTTGAGGTTTAGGCAGAGGATGAGGGTTAGGGTTAGGTTGAGGGCTAGGTTGACGGTGAGGGTTAGGGTTAGGGTGAGGTTTAGGGGTAGAGTGATGGTTAGGGTTAGTGTGAGGGTTAATATTAGGGTAAGGGTTAGTGTTAGGGTGAGGGTAAGTGCTAGGATGAGGGTTAGGGATAGGGTGAAGGTTTTGGTTAGGATGAGGGTTCTGGTTAGGTTTAGGGTTTTTTTAGTGCTAGGGTTAGGTTTAGGGTGAGGTTTAGGGTTAGGGTTAGGGTGAGGGTGAGGGTGAGGGTTTGGGTTAGGGTTAGGGTTACAGTGAGGGTGAGGGTTAGGGTTAGGGTTAGGATTAGTGTTATTGTTAGGGTTAGGATTAGAGTTATGGTGAGTGTGAGGGTGAGGTTTATGGTTAGGGTGAGGTTTGGGTTAGGGTTAGGGTTAGGGTGAGGTTGAGGTTGAGGTTTAGTTTTAGTGTTAGTGTTAGTGTGAGGGTTAGGGTGAGGGTTAGGGTTAGGTTTAGTGTTAGGTTTAGTGTGTGGGTTAGGATGAGGGTGAGGGTTAGGCTTAGGGTTAGGATTAGGATTAGGGTTAATGTTAGGGTGAGGGTTTAGGTTAGGCTTAGGGTTAGGTTTAGGCTAATTGTTAATCTGAGGGTGAGGATAAGGGTGAGGTTTAGGGTTAGGGTGAGGGTTAGGATGAGGGATAAGGTTAGAATTAGTGTTAGGGTGAGGTTTAGGGTAAGGGTTAGGGTTAGGGTGAGGGATAGGGTGAGGTTTAGGGTTAGGGTTAGTGTTAGGGTTATTGTTAGGGTCAGCATTAGGGTTAGGATGAGGGTTAAGTTTAGGGTTAGGATTAGGGTCAGTGTGAGGGTGAGTGTGAGGGTTAGGTTTAGGGTTTTGCTTAGGGATAGGCTGAGGGTGAGGGTGAGGGTGAGGGTTAGGTTTAGGGTGAGGGTGAGGTTTAGGGTTATTATTAGCTTTAGGGTGAGGGTTATTGTGAGGGTTAGTGTTAGGTTTAGTGTTAGTGTGAGGGTTAGGGTTAGGGTTAGGCTTAGGGTTAGGGTTAGCGTTAGGGTTAGGGTGAGGGTTAGGATGAGGGTTAGGTTTAGGTTAGGGTTAGGGTGAGGGCTAGCATGAGGGTGAGGTTTCGGGTTCGGTTTAGGGTGAGGTTTAGGGTTAGGGTTAGGTTGAGTGTTAGGATTAGGGCTAGGTTTAGGGCGAGGTTTAGTGTAAGGGTTAGGGTGAGTGTTTACATGAGAGTTCGGGTTAGGATTAAGTTTAGGATGAGAGATAGGGTGAGGATGAGGGTTAGGGTTAGGGTGAGGTTTAAGGTTCGGATTAGGTTTAGGTTAGGGTGAGGATTATTGTTAGGGTTACAGTGAGTATCAGGGTTAGGGTTATGTTGAGGCTTAGAATTAGGTGTAAGGTTAGGTTGACGGTTAGGGTTAGGGTTAGGGTGAGTGTTTGGATGAGGGTTAAGTTTGCAATTAATGTTAGGGTGAGGGCAACGGTGAGGGTGAGGCTTAGGGTTAGGGTTAGGGTGAGGTTTAGTTTTAGGGTTAGGGGTAGGGTTAGGGTGAGGGTTACGGTGAGGGTGAGTGTTAGGTTTGGGGTGAGGGTTAGGGTGAGGCCTATTGTGTGGGTGAGGGTTAGGGTTAGGTTTAGGGTGAGGGTAAGGTCGACGTTTAGGTTTAGGGTTACTTTTAGGATTAAGTTTAGGGTGAGGGTGACTGTGAGCATTAGGGTTAGGGTTAAGCTTAGGCTTTGGGTTAGGCTGAGGGTGAGTGTGGGGATGAGGATTAGGTTTAGAATAATGGTTCAGGATATGGTTAGCTTGAGGGTTAGGATGAGGGTTAGGGTTAGGATTAGGTTTAGGGTGAGGGCTAGGGTGAGTGTGAGGTTTAGGGTTAGGTTTATGCTTAGGCTTAGGGTTAGGCTGAGGCTGAAGGTGAGGGTGAGGTTTAGGGTTAGGGTGATGGTAAGGGTTACAATTAGGGTGAGGGTTAGGTGAGGGTTAGGTTTAGGGTGAGGGTTAGGATAAGGGTGACAGTAAGAGAAAAGGTGAGGGTTAGGCTGAGTGTTCGGGTTATGTTAAGGGTGAGGGCTCAGGTTAGGGTTAGGGTGAGGGTTCGTGTTAGATTGAGGATTAGTGTTAGTGTAACTGTGAGGTTTAGGGTTAGGATGAGGGTTAGAGATAGGGTGAGGCCTAGGGTGAAGTTGAGGGTTAGGGTTAGTGTTACGGTGAGGTTTAGGTTTAGGGTGAGGTTTAGGATTAGTTTTAGGGTTATGGATAGTGTGAGGGTGAGGTTTAGGTTTAGAGTTAGGTTTAAGGTGAGGGTTAGGGTTAGAGTTAGTGTTCTGGTGATGTTTAGTTTGGGGGTGAGGGTTGGTGTTAGGGTTAGGATTAGGATTAAGGTTAAGGTGAGGGTGAGTGTTAGGGTTAGGGTTAGGATTAGAGTTAGGGTGAGGGTGAGGGTGAGGGTTAAGGTTAGGGTGAGTGTTGGGGTTAGGGTTAGAGTGAGGGTTATGTCGAGTGTTAGGCTTAAGCTTATAGTTTGGGTATGGGCTAGGGTGAGGGTGAGCGTTAGGGTGAGGGTTAGGTTTAGTGTTAGGGTTAGGTTTGGGGTTAGAGTTAGGCTTAATATTAGGCTGAGGCTGAGGGTGAGGGTGAGGGTTAGGGTTAGGGTGATGGTTGGGATTACCGTTAAATTGAGTGTTTAGATGAGGATTATGTTTAGGATTAGGGTTAGGGTAGAGTGAGTGTGAAGTTTAGGGTTAGGGTTAGGCTTAGCCTTAGGGTTAGGGTGAGGTTTCGGGTTAGGGTTTGGTTTAGGGTGAGGGTGAAGCTGAGGATTAGGTTTAGGTTTAGGGTTAGGGTTATGTTTAGGTTTAGGGTTAGGTATAGGGTTAGGGTTAGGGTTTCGCTGAGGGTTAGTCTTAGGGTTAGGGTTAGGCTTAGAGTTAGGCTGAGGATGAGGGTGGGGCTGAGGATTAGTGTTAGTGTTAGGGTTAGGTTTATTGTTAGTGTTATGGTTAGGGTTAAGTTTGCAGTGAGGGTGAGGCTGAGGGTGGGGTGAGGAATAGGTTTAGGGTGATGGTTAGGGTTAGTGTTATTGTTAGGGTTAGGGTTAGAGTTACGGTGAGGTTGAGGTTGCAGGTGAGTGTTAGGGTTAGAGTTAGGGTTGGGTTTAGGGTTAGGGTTAGGGTTTGGGTGAGGGTGAGGTTTACGGTTAGATATAGGGTTAGGAGGAGGCTGAGGGTGAGGTTTAGGGTGAGGGTTAGGATGAGGTTTAGGGTTAGGATTAGGGTTAGGGTGAGGGCTAGCGTGAGGGCGAGGTTTAGGGTTAGGGTTAGGATGAGGTTTAGGTTTAGAGTGAGGATTAGGATGAGGGTGAGGTTTAGGGTTAGAGTTAGGGTTAGGATGAGACTGAGGGTGAGGTTTTGGGTTAGGGTTCGTGTTACAGTTAGGGTTAAGGTGAGGGTTAGGGTGAGTGTGAGGATTAGGTTTACGGTTAGAATTAGGGTTAGGGTTAGGGTTTGGGTTAAGTTTAGGTTTAGGGTGAGGGTTAGGGTAAGAATTATGGTGATGGTGACGGTTAGGGTTAGGTTGAGGGTTAGGGTTATGTTTAGTGTTAGGGTGAGGCTGAAGGTGAGGGTTAGGGTTAGTGTTAGAATGAGGGTTAGGATGAGGGTTAAGTTTGGATTCGGGTTAGGGTGAGGGCTAGGGTGAGGGTGAGGTTTAGGTTTAGGGTTAGGCTGAGGTTTAGAGTTATGGTTAGGGTTAGGGTTAGAGGGAGGGGGAGGTTTAGGGTTAGAGTTAGGGTTAGGGGGTAGCTGAGGGTGAGGGTTAGGGTTAGGGTTAGTGTTAGCGTTATGGTTAGGGTGAGGGTAAGTGTTAGGGTGAGGGTTAGGGTTAGGGTGAAGGATATGGTTAAGATGAGGGATAGGGTTAGGGTTAGTGTTATTTTAAGGGTTAGGTTAGGGTTAAGGTTACAGTGAGGGTGAGGGTGAGAGTTAGTTTTAGGGTTAGAGTCAGTTTTAGTTTTAGGGTTAGGGTTTAAGTTAGAGTTAGGTTTAGGTTTAGGGTTAGGGTGAGGGTTAGGGTTATTGTTAGTGTTATGGTTTGGGTTAAGTTTGCGGTGAGGGTGAGGCTGACGGTGAGGGTTATGATTATGGTTAGGGTTAGGTTTAGTGTTAGGGTTAGGGTTAGGGTGAGGTTGAGGTTTAGGTTTAGGGTTAGGGTTAGGGTTAGGGTAAGGATTAGGGTTAGGGTGAGGGTTAGTGTTAGGGTGAGGGATAGGATGAGTGTGAGGTTTAGGTTAAGGTTAGGCTTAGGATTGGGGTTAGGCTGAGGCTAAAGCTGAGGATGAGGTTTATGGTTGGGGTGATGTTTAGGGTTACGGTTAGGGTGAGGGTTAGGATGAGTGTTAGGTTTAGGGTGAGGTTTTGAATGAGGGTGACACTAAGAGTAAAAGTGAGGTTTAGGCTGAGGGTGAGGGTTATGGTAAGGGTGAGGGTTCACATTAGTGTTAGGGTGAGGGTGAGGGTTAGATTAAGGATTAGTGTTAGGATTAGTGTGACGTTTGGGGTGAGGATGATTAGGGTTAGTGTGAGGGTTAGGGTGAAGTTGATGGTTAGGATTAGGGTTATGGTGAGGTTTAGGGTTATGGTTAGGTTTAGGATTAGGGTGAGGGTTAGGGTTAGGGTGAGTGTGAGGGTTAGATTAGAGTTAGGGTTAGGGTTATTGTTAGTGTTATGGTTAGGGTTAAGTTTACAGTGAGGGTGGGGCTGAGGGTGAGAGTTAGGGTTAGGGTTAGGGTGAGTTTTAGGGTTTGGGTTAGTGTTAGGGTTAGGGTTAGGGTTTGTGTTAAGGTTAGGGTTATGATGAGGGTGAGGGTTAGGGTTAGGGTTAGGATTAGTGTTATTGTTAGGGTTAGGATTAGAGTTATGTTGAGGGTGAGGGTGAAGTTGTGCATTAGGGTTAGGGTGAGGTTTAGGGTTAGGGTTAGGGTTAGGGTTAGGGTGAGGTTGAGGGTGAAGTTTAGGGTTAGAGTTAGGTTTAGGGTGAGGGTTAGGGTTAGTGTTAGGGTTAGGGTGAGGTTTAGGATGAGGGTGAGGGTTAGGGTTAGGTTTAGGATTAGGATTAGGGTTAGTGTTAGGGTTAGTGGGTTAGGCTTAGGGTTAGGTTTAGGCTAAGGGTTAATCTGAGGGTGAGTGTAAGTGTAAGGGTTAGGTTTAGTTTTCGGGTTATGGGTAGCGTTAATGTGAGAGTTAGGGTTCAGGTTAAGTTTAGGGTTTGGGTGAGGTTTACGGTTCAGGTTACAGTGAGGGTGTGGGTTAGGGTTACTTTGAGGGTTAGGGCTAGGGTGAGGGTTAGGGTTTGGGTTAGGCTGAGTGTTAGGATGAGGATTAGGTTTAGGATTAGCATTAGGGTGTGGGCTATGGTGAGGGTGAGCATTAGGTTTAGTGTTAGGGTGAGGTTTAGGTTTAGGGTTAGGGTTAGGGTGAGGGTTAGGATGAGGTTTAGGGTTATTGTTAGTGTTATGGTTATGGTTATGTTTGCAGTGAGGGTGAGGCTGAGGGTGAGGGTTGGATATAGGATTAGGGTTAGGGTTAGGGTTAGGGTTAGGATTTGTGTTATTGTTAGGGTTAGGGTTAGAGTTACCTTGAGGGTGAGGGTGAGGTTAAGGGTGAGGGTTAGGGTTAGGGTGAGGTTAAGGGTTAGGGTTAGGATTAGGGTTACGTTGAGTGTGAGGTTTAGGGTTAGAGTTAGGCTTAGGGGGAGGGTTAGGGTTAGTGTTAGGGTTAGGGTTAGGGGGAGGTTTAGGTTGAGATTTAGGGTTAGGGTTAGGGTTAGGTTTAGGGTTAGTGTTATTGTTAGGGTTAGGGTTAGAGTTAAAGTGAGGTGGAGGGTGAGGCTGAGGGTGAGTTTGGGTGTGAGGATTAGGTTTCAGGAGATGGTTAGGGTTAGGGTTAGATTGAGGTTTAGGATGAGGGTTTGGATAAGGATAAGGTTTAGGGTGAGGTTGAGGGTTAGAGTTAGATTTATGCTTAGGCTTAGAGTTAGTCTGATTGTCAGGTTGAGGGTGAGTGTTAGGGTTAGGGTGATGGTTAGGTTTACGGTTAGGGTGAGGGTTAGGATGAGGGTTAGGGTTAGGGTGAGTGTTAGGGTGAGGGTGATGGTACCGTAAATGTGAGGGTTAGTCTGAGCGTGAGAATTAAGATAAGGGTAAGGGTTGGGGTTAAGGCGAGGGTTAGGGTAAGGGTTACAGTTAGGGTTAGGGTGAGGGTGAGGGTTAAATTGAGAATTAGGGTTAGGGTTTGTTTGAGGTTTAGGGTGAGGGTTAGGGTTAGGGTTAGGGTTAGGGTTACAATTAGGGTTAGGGTGAGGGCTAGTCTGAGGTTTTGGGTTAGGGTTAGGTTTAGGGTGAAGTTTAGGGTTAGGTTAAGGGTTAAGATTAGTGTGAGGGTTAGTGTTAGGATTAGGGTTAGTGTAAGGGTGAGGGTAAGTGTTAGGGTGAGGGTTAGAGTTAGGGTTAGGATTATTGTTAGTGTTAGGGTTACCCTTACAGTGAGGGTGAGGGTTAGGGTTAGGTTTAGGGTGAGGTTTAGGGTTAGGGTTATGGTGAGAGTTTGGGTTAGGGTTAGGTTTAGGGTTAGGGTGAAGGCTAGGGTGAGGGTTAGGGTTGGGGTTAGGGTTAGTATTAGAGTTAGGGTGAGGGTGAGTGTGTGGGTTAGGGTTAGGTTTAGGGTTAGCCTTAGGGTTAGTCTAAGTATGAGGTTGAGTGTGAGGGTTAGGGTTAGGGTGAGGGTTAGGGTTAGGGGATAGGGTGAGGTTGAGTGTGTTGGTTAGTGTTAGGTTTAGGATTAGGCTTAGGCTTCGGCTAAGGATGAGGTTAAGGGTGAGGGTTAGGGTTAGGGTGAGGGTTAGGTTTAGGGTTAGGGTGAGGTTTAGGATGAGTGTTAAGGTTAGGATTAGGGTTAGGGTGAGGGCTAGGGTGAGGGTGAGGTTTAGGGTTAGGTTCAGGGTTAGGGTGGGGGTGAGGTTCAGGGTTAGAGTTAGGGTTAGGTTGAGGGATAAGGTGAGGTTTAGGGTTAGGGTTAGTGTTAGTGTTAGGGTTAGGGTGAGGGTTAGAGTTAGGATGAGGGTTAGGTTTAGGTTTAGGTTTAGGATTAGGGTTAGGGTGCGGGTGAGTCTGAGGGTTAGGGTTAGGGCTAGGCTTAGGGATAGGCTGAGGGTGAGGGTGAGTGTGAGGTTTAGGGTTAGGGTGAGGGTGAGTTTTAGGGTTAGAGTTAGTGTTAGGGTGACGGTTAGTGTGACGGTTAGAGTTAGGATTAGTATTAGGGTTAGGGTTAGGGTGAGGTTTAGGGTGAGGGTTAGGGTTAGTGATATGGTTAGGTTTAGGAATAGCATTTGGGTGAGAGTGCGTGTGAGGGTTAGGGTTAGGGTTAGGGTGAGGTTTAGTGTTATTGTTAGGGTTAGGGATAGGGTGAGGTTTCGCTTTAGGTTTATGGTGAGTGTGAGGGTTAGATTTAGGTTGAGGGTTAGGGTTAGGTTGAGGGTAAGGGTTAGAATGACGATTAGTGTTAGGGTTAGTGTGAGGTTTAGGGTGAGGATGATGGTTAGGGTTAGGTTGCGGTCTTGTTTGAGGGTGAGGGTTAGGGTTAGGGTGAGGTTTAGGGTTAGGGTTCGAGTAAGGTTTAGTATTAGGGTGAGGGTTAGGGTTAGGGTTATGGTAAGGTTCAGGATTACAGTTAGGTTGAGGGTTAGAATTAGGATTAGTGTTAGGTTAAGGGTTAGGATTAGCGTTAGGGTGAGTGTTTGGATGAGTTTTAGGGTTGCAATTAGAGTTAGGGTGAGGGCAAGGGTGAGGGTGAGGGTTAGTGTTAGGCCTAGGGTTAGGTTTAGGTTTAGGGTTAGGGGTAGTGTTAGGGTGAGTGTTAGGGTTCGGGTTCCGGTGAGGGTTCAGGTTAAGTTTGGGGTGGGGTTAGGGTGAGGCCTAAGGTGAAAGTGAGGGTTAGGTTTAGGGTTAGGGTGAGCATTAGGTTGAGGTTTAGTTTTAGGGTTAGGGTTAGGATTAAGGTTAGGGTTAGTGTGAGTGTGAGGGTTAGGGTTAGGGTTAGGCTTCGGCTTTGGGTTAGGCTGAGGGTGAGTGTAGGGATGAGGATTAGGTTTAGAGTGATGGTTCATGTTATCGTTAGCTTGAGGGTTAGGATGATGGTTAGGGTTAGGATTAGGTTTAGTGTGAGGGCTAGGGTAAGTGTGAGGTTTAGGGTTAGGTTTAGGCTTAGGCTTAGGGTTAGGCTGAGGCTGAAGGTGAGGGTGAGGTTAGGGTTAAGTTAATGGTTAGGGTTAAGGTTAGAATGATTGTTAGGATGAGGGTTACGTTTAGGGTTACGTTGAGGGTTAGGATTAGGGTTATGGTAACGGTTACAGTTAGGATGAGGGTTTGGCTGAGGATTAGGTTTAGGGTGAGGGTTAGGAAGAGGGTGACAGTAAGAGAAATCTGAGGGTTATGCTGAGGTTGAGGGTTATGGTAAGGGTGAGTGTTCGGGTTAGGGTTAGGGTGAGGTTGAGGGTTAGATGAGGATTAATGTTAGTGTTAGTGAGAGGTTAAGGGTTAGGATGAGGGTTAGAGTTAGGGTGAGGCTTAGGGTGACATTGAGTGTTAGGGTTAGGGTTAGGATGAGGTTTTGGTTTATGGTGATGGTTAGCGTTAGTGTGAAGGTTAATGTTAGGGTTAGTGTTAGTATTAAGGTGAGGGTAAGTGTTAGGGTAAGGTTTAGGTTTAGGATGAGGTTTAGGATTAGGGTTAGGGTTACGGTTAGGGTGAGGGTGATGTTTAGGGTTAGAGTTAGGTTTAGGGTGAGGGTTAGGGTTAGGGTTAGGTTTAGTGTTAGGGTTAGGGTTAGGGTGAGATTTAGTGTGGGGGTGAGAGTTGGTCTTAGCGTTAGGATTAGGATTAGGCTTAAGGTGAGGGTGAGTGTTAGGGTTAGGGTTAGGATTAGAGTTAAAATGAGGGTGAGGTTGAGGGTTACCGTTAGGGTGTGTTGGGGTTAGGGTTAGAGTGAGGGTTAGGGTGAGGGTTAGGCATAGGCTTAGGGTTTGGGTATGGGCTAGGGTAAGGGTGAGAGTTAGGGTCAGAGTTAGGGTGAGCGTTAGGGTGATGGTTAGGGTTATTGTGAGGGTTAGTGTTAAGGTTAGGGTTAGTGATAGGGTGAGGGTAAGTGTTAGGGCGAGGGTTAGGGTTAGGGTGAAGGTTATCTTTAGGATGAGGGTTAGGGTTAGGTTTAGGGTTATTGTTAGGGTTATGGTTACAGTGAGCGTGAGGTTGAGGGTGAGGGTTAGGGCTAGGATGAGGTTTAGGTTTCTGGTTAGGATTAGAGTTAAGGTTAGGGTGGGTGTGAGGTTTAGGGTTGGAGTTAGGGTTAGTGTTAGTGTTGGGGTTAAGGTGAGGGTTAGAGTTAGTGTTAGGCTTAGGCTTAGGCTTAGGCTTAGGACGAGCATGAGAGTGAGGGTTAGGGTTATGGTTAGGGTGGGGTTTAGTGTTAGGGTTAGGTTGAGGGTGAGGGTGAAGTTGAGGGTTAGGTATAGAGTTAGGGGGAGGGTTAGGGGGAGGGTTATGATTAGGGTTAGAATTAGGGTTATGGTGAGGTTGAGGGTTAAGTTGAGGTTTAGGGTTAGGGTTAGTGTTAGCGTTAGTGTGAGGGTTAGGCTTAGGGTTAGGTTTAGTGTTAGGGTGAGGTTAAGTGTTAGGGTGATCGTTTGGGTTAGAGTGAGGGTTATGGTTAAGGTGAGGGTTGGGAATAGGGTTAGGGTTAGGTTTAGTGTTACCGTTACTGTGAGGGTGAGCATGAGGGTTAGGTTTAGTGTTAGGGTGAGGTTTAGGGTTTGGCTTAGGGTTAGAGTTAGGGTTAGGTTGAGGGTTAGGGTTGGTGTTCGTGTTAAGTTTAGGGTTAGGGGGAGAGTTAGGGGGAGGGTTAGGTTTAGGGTTAGGATTAGTGTTAGGGTGAGGCTGAGTGTGTGTGTTAGGGATAGGTTCAGGGTTAGGCTTAGGGTTAGGCTAAATGTGAGGGTGAGGGTGAGGGTTAGGGTTAGGATGAGGGTTAGAGTTAGAGTTAGGGTGAGGTTTAGTGTTAGGGTTAGGGTTAGAGTTAGGGTTAGGCTGAGGGTGAGGTTTAGGTTTAGAGTTAAGGTTAGGGTGAGGGTTAGGGATAGGATTAGGGTTAGGGTGAGGATGAGGGTGGGGGTGAGGATTAGGATTAGGGTTTGGGTTAGGGTTATTGTTAGTGGTATGGTTAGGGTTAAGTTTGAGGTGAGGGTGAGGCTCAGGGTGGGGTGAGGATTAGGGTTATGGTGATTGTTAGGGTTAGGGTTAGTGTTATTGTTAGGGTTAGGGTTAGAGGTACGGTGAGGTTGAGGGTGCGGGTGAGGGTTAGGGTTAGGATTAGGGTGAGGTTTATGGTTAGATATAGGGTTGGGGGAGGGGGAGGGGGAGGTTTAGGGTTAGGGTTAGTGTTAATGTTAAGGTGAGGGTGAGGTTTATGTTGAGGTTTAGGGTTAGGGTTCGGTTTAATGTGAGGGTTAATTTTAGGGTTAGAGTTAGTGTTCGTGTGAGGGTAAGTGTTAGCGTGAGGGTTAAGGTTAGTGTGAAGGATATGGTATGGATGAGGCATAGGGTTAGGGTTAGGGTTATTGTAAGGGTTAAGGTTAGTGTTATGGTTACTGTGAGGGTATGGGTGAGGGTTAGTATTAGGGTTATGGTTAGGTTTAGATTTAGGTTTAGGGTTAGGGTTAGGGTTAGGGTTAGGTTTAGGGTTAGGGTTAGGGTGAGGGTTTGAGTTATTGTTAGTGTCATGGTTTGGGTTAAGTTTGCGGTGAGGGTGAGGCTGAGGGTGAGGGTTATGGTTAGGGTTATGGTTAGGGTTAGGGTTAGGATGAGGTTTAGGGTGAGGGTGAGGGTGAGGGTTAAGGCTAGGATTAGTTCTAGGGTTAAGGTGAGGGTGAGTGTGAGGGTTAGGGTTAGGGTTAGGGTTAGGATTAGAGTTAGAATGAGGGTGATGGAGAGGGTTAGGGTTAGGGTGAGGGTTGGGGTTAGGGTTATAGTGAGAGTTAGGGTGAGGGTTATGCTTAGGCTTAGGTTTAGGTTGTGGGCTAGGGTGAGTTTGAGGGTTAGGGTGAGGGTTAGGGTGAGGTTTAGCGTTAGGGTTAGTGTTATGGTTAGGGTTGGAGTTAGGGTTAGGCTTAGTGTTAAGCGGAGGGTGAGGGTGAGGTTGAGGGTTAGGGTTAGGTGCGGGTGAGGTTTAGGGTTAAATTTAGCATTAGGTTGAGGGCTAGTGTAATGGTTAGCCTTTTAGGTTTGGGGTGAGGGTTAGGATGAGGTTTAGGGTTATAATTAGGGTTAGGGTGAAGGCTAGAGTGAGGGTGAGGCTTACTGTTAGCGTTAGGGTGAGGTTTAGGGTTAAGGTTAGTGTTAGAATTATGGTGAGTGCAAGGGTTAGGGTTAGGTTTAGGGTTAGGGTTATTGTTAGGGTTAGGGTTAGAGTTAAGTTGAGGGTAAGGGTGAGGTTTAGGATGAGGTTTAGGGTTAGGATTTGGGTTAGGTTGAGGGCTAGGGTGAGGGTTTGGGTTGTGGATAGGGTTATGTTTCGGATTAGGGTTAGGGTGAGGGTGAGTGTGAGGGTTAGGGTTAGGGTTAGGCTTAGGGTTACGGTGAGGGTTAGGGTTATTGTTTGGGTTAAGGTGATGGTGAGGGTGAGGTTTAGGGTTAAGGGTTAGTGTTAGGTTTGGGGTTAGGGTGAGGGTTTCGGTTAGGGTTCGGGTTACGGTTAGGGTTTGGGATACGGTGAGGGTTAGGGTTAGGGTTATTCTTAGGGTTAGGCTGACGGTGAGGTTGGGAGTGAGGATAAGGCAAGGTTTAGGGTTCGAGTTAGGTTTAGAGTTATGGTTAGGGTTATTGTTAGTGTTATGGTTAGGGTTAATTTTGCGGTGAGGGTGAGACTGAGGGTGAGGTTTATGGTTAGGGTTAAGGTTAGGGTTAGGGTTAGGATTAGGGTTAATCTTATTGTTAGGTTTTGGGTTAGAGTTACAGTGAGGTTGAGGGTGATGTTGAGGGTGAGGGTTAGGGTGAAGTTTATGGTGAGGGTTAGGTTTAGGGTGAGGGTAAGTTTTAGGGTTAGAGTTAGGGTTAGGTGGAGGTTTAGGGTGAAGGTTAGGGTTAGGTTTATTGTTAGGGTTAGGGTGAGGCTGAGTTTTATGTTGATGTTTAGGGATATGGTTAGAGTAGAATTAGGGTTAGTGTGAGGGTGAGTTTGAGGGTTAGGTTTAGGGTAAGGCTTAGGCTAAGGGTAAGGCTGAGGGTGAGTTTGGGGGTTAGGATTAGGGTTATGGTGATGGTTAGGGTTAGGGTTGGTGTTATTCTTAGGGTTAGGGTTAGAGTTACAGTGAGGGTGAGGGTACGGGTGAGGGTTAGGGTAAGGTTGAGGTTTAGGGTTCGGGTTAGGGTTGGGGTTAGGGTGAGGGTGAGGGTGAGGTTTAGGGTTAGTGTTAGGACTAGGATTATGGTGAGGTTTAGG
>NW_027204019.1:0-43679 GCF_024711535.1 Dipodomys merriami | reverse complement strand
TATAAAGTTTGAAAGTAAAATTGTTAATATTTGTCTCAAAGTGCAAAAAGGAAAAATTAGGATTACCAAAATAATTGCTTAATTACTATTTCAGTTTGCTCTTATAGGTTTTTTTTTGTAAGAGTTCCCAGCAAGCCCACAAAAAGGAGTAAGGATTCTTACAATTTTGTCAGATATAACTTTCAGCCCTTAATAAGTTCTAGGTAGACCATGCTTTAAAAAACTATTTCTAATGACCATCTTTGTTTCTTTTAATGGCAGTAAACATGGCCTTTTGTTTAGACTTGTTGATCTGAGAACTGTGGTTCAAAGCCAGCCTGGGCAGAGAAAGGTCCCTGTGAGATTATCTCTAATTGGTCAGCAAAAGAGTTGCTTTGGGGCTCAAAGTGGCAGAGTGCTAGCCTTGAACTCAGGGCCTGAGCACTATCGCTCATCTCTCCAGCTCAATTCCAGTGATTAAGGAAAATGCCAAGGCGTGTGTATCCCAGCATGGAGAAAGACACTCCTGGGAGCCTGGCAATGATGAAACATCCAGATGCAGTTACAAGCCACTGCTCGGATGGCAGAGATGGTATCAGATCCTGTTTGCCTTTTCAAAAATTGATGGACTGGGAAGGTGGCTCAGTGGTAGAGCGCTTAGATGCAGTTACAAGCCACTGCTCGGATGGCAGAGATGGTATCAGATCCTGTTTGCCTTTTCAAAAATTGATGGACTGGGAAGGTGGCTCAGTGGTAGAGCGCTTGCCTTGCATGCATGAGGCCCTGGGTTCGATTCCTCAGTACCACATAAGAAAAAAGAAAAAAGAGGGAAGTGGCACTGTGGCTCAAGTGGTAGAGCACTATCCTTGAGCTGAAGAGCTGAGGGACAGCGCCCAGGCCCAGAGTTAGGCCCCACGACTGGACCCCCCCCCAAAAAAAAAATTGATCAGCGCCAGGAAATCATGAGAAAGTAAATTGTAATCATGCCTTTCTAAATGTTTGTCTGCTTCGTAACTGGGCAAGAATGTGCCAGTCATCTAAGTGGGTTGTAAAATGTGTGGGATAGTTTAAATTCCCAAATTAGGGCTTTGAGCAGATACAGGGCATAACTATTGGAGACTTCTTAAATTACAGGAGGGGTTCATTTTACCTAACATCTTATCTTATCTTTTCAGCTTGTCTCAGACATATACTAGTTATTGCAAATAAGGGAAACCATGGTGAAGAGCTACAGTAACTCCATTTTAAGATCAACCCCTCTGAGCTGTGCTGCCCTCAGAGTAACCCCCAAAGAGAAAGTTCTCAGAAAAACCCCAGGTTGACACCAACCCTGCCCATCCTTAAGGAACAGAACAGTTGCCTAAGTGTTCCATCAGAAAAAGGCAAATATGGTCAGGGCGGACTTATACCCCTTGAACTTGTGGACTTGCTTTTGTGGAAACCCCCTAAACTTGTTTGTTTGATACTATAAAAGCTGTGCTAATTTTGTGCTCGGGACCTCTTAGCGTCACCGGTTACCAAGTGTGCGGAGGACCAAGCTCGAGCTTTCAATAACCACTCTTTGCTGTTTGCAAAGAGTCGGTGGTCTGTGAGGGGTACCCGAAATCGGGTACTTCAATGGGATCTATGTTTCTTCGGCCTGGCTTACTTCACTAGATAAGGACACAAGTGGTTTTTTCTTTCTTGCTATTGTTTCTAACATATTTATAAGGTGAAAGTTTTGTTGCATTGTATGTCTCTTCCCCCACAGTATAAGCCCTGGTTTCACTGTATTTGATGTTGGTATACTTTGGGGAGGGGAAAGGAAAAAAACAAATTGTTTAACTAGGGATACAGGTGGACCTATTGCAACAATGAGATGTGCAAAATCCTATGTTGAAAAGCAAACTTTACAACTTTGGCGTCAGGGGTGAGGGTATAGTGGTGGAGATGGGATTGAAGGGATGGTAGGGGAAAAACAAAGGAGGAGGCAACAATGCTTGATAAGAAATGTACTCATTACCTTGCTCATGTAATTGTAGCCCCTCTGTATGGTATTTTCACAATAAAACATATATATATATATGTGTGTGTGTGTGTGTGTGTATATATATACATGTGTGTGTATATATATATATATATATATATATATATATATATATATATATATATATATATATATATATATATATATATATATAAATTTAAAAATTGCAGAAGGGAGCAGCCCAGGGTAAAATTTGGATCTCTTCCAGAAAAAAAAAAATCAATGAATTAATGTACATAAGAAAAAAAGTGGGGATTGAGGTAAGGAGGGTAGATCTGACTGGTGCCATATTGGCCACATGATGGATGATAAGGTCTCATATCTTGTCTTCATGCCGGGGGAAGGAAAATGCCTCCATCATCATCTGACTCCCAGGTGATGGATATTCCCAGATCACTGGAGACAGGGGCGAGCACTAGGCTGCTAGAAATTACCAGTCCCAGGCACTGGACTGGCAGATTTAGTAACCTGTGGACCTGTCCCCTGCTGAGACCCTATTTAGGCCCAGCCCAGCCCAGCCGCCATTATGCCATGCCACATGTGTCGCTGTGATCATGTCTTGTCTTCTGACTCATCTCCAGTCATCATGGCATCACAATTCAACTCTCCATTGGTGTTGAATTGGTTTGTTATTTTTGTTCTTTCTTTCCTCTCTAAACTGTTTCCTAACCATGTTTTTTGTGTTTGGGGGCTTCAGGCCTTTGTAAAAATGGGTGGCCAGCAGCCTGCTAACTGAGTAATAAAGACTCCAATATTCCATCTACCTAAATGTGGCTTCTAGGATGCTTTACCTTAGAATATGCCTAGTGAAGAACTTCTTCCAGTCTGTGGGCTTTCTATTTATCTTGCTAGCTATGTCCTTTGCCTTGCAGAAGCTCTGAAGTTTAATGCAGTCCAATTTATCCAATCTTTCTTTGATTTGTTGTGATTCCAGGCCTTTATTAAGGAAGTTTTGACCCGTGTCAAGGAGCCCTTGTGTTTACCCTAATCCTCACTGTAATATTTTCCAGATGTCTACTTTTACCTAAAGGTCTTTGATCCATTTGGAGTTGATTGTGGCTGCAGGGTCTATACAAAGATCTAACTTTAGAAAGATTTTTTATTAAAACAAAAACACAGATTTCCTTTTTCTAAAATCAACTCTAGGTTAAACTCGTTTTACATTCTTTATATTCTTACACTGATTTACACTAGCAGATATATGCATTATAAATTTGTTTGTGTTTACAACATTAAGAAAATGTTAACTAATTTTCTGAAATTTTCCTTACTACAGACCTTGGGAGCTATTTACATTCCTTTGAAGTAACATTTCTTTAAAGTTCTGAGAATACAGAAGAACTGTGGGCCTCTTTATAAGCTAGTGTATTTGTGAAAGTTTTTCTGTAAGGTATAAGTTCTGAGTAATCATAGTTTTTGTTCTTGTGCTTTATCTCCTTTGGCATTTCCTTCAGTAGATGTAAACTATGGTAACCATATGCACAAACTATCTTCAGTGTATTTTTTAAAACTGGCTCCAAAACTTGACATCAAAAAGCAACTGCAATTTGGATCCGCAGGTTGAACATCTCTTTTGAGACAGGGCAGGTATCAGAATTGGGAAATAAAATCTCATACTGAGTAGGTAGAACAGAAATAAGAAGTCTTTGTAGATGGCAATACTGCCAGAGGCTATCTACAAATTCAATGCAATCCCTATCAATATCCCAACCTCATTCTTCAATGAAATAGAAGAAGCAACCACACAATTCATATGGAACAAGAAAAGACCCCAAATAGCAAAAACAATCCATAACAGAAAGAATAGAGGAATATCAATACCCAATTTCAAACTACTACAAAGCCATAGTAATTAAAACAGCTGTGTACTGGCAAAAGAACAGACATGAGGACCAATGAATAGAACTGAAGACCCAGAAATGAACCCACAAACCTATAGCCACTTAATCTTCAAAAAGGGAGCTAAAAAATAGAATGGAAGAAAGATGGCATCTTCAGTAAATAGTACTGGCAAAATAGGTTAAATGCCTGTAGGAAACTAAAGCTAGATCTTTATTTATTTATTTTTAGGTAAAGGGTATGTTTATTCATCATTCAGGCTGGCACAAGGACATGTTGGCCCTCCACATGGCTGGGAAAGGCCTAGGAATGAGAGCTGGGAAAGAGAGAGAGCTGGGAAAGAGAAGAGAAGGAAAGAGCTGAGAAAGAGCTAGGAAAGAGCAGAGAGAGGGCATCTAGGCCTTATCTAGGATATGGGCAGAGAAAGATGTGGCCACATCAAATTCAGATGTGACGTATTCCAGCTGTCCCAGTTGCCTAGGTAACACAGGTACTGGGTGGAGACTTTGCTGAGAGGAGGGTGGAGTCTGCTAGCCATCCAGGAGCCAACCTTCCATTGCAGCATTTTAATGATCATGAAATAGAGCGCAGATTCTCTGTAGCTACTTCCTGCTTAAAAGGGGCACCGACAATAGGGGTAAAAGGCTGGAATTTGGTCCCCTCCCAAAGAAGGCAGAGAGCAGCAGCTGTCCCTTGGTGGCATGAGACATTAGATGAAGTCTAGAGAAGTCTCATTAGCATTGAGGAGCTGTAAAACAAATACCAGAGAACAAATAAATGGCAAGAGGAAGGACATGGAGCTGAAAATGTTGGTAGAAATGTTCCTAGCTACTTCTGACATCTGGCAACTAGGTAGAGAAGTCAGGTGACAAAGGCAAGAATATAAATTCCTGTTCAGTTAATAGGTAGACAGGTATAGACATTGGATGGGCAAGCTTCTTACTTCTACTGACCTCCCGGCTCTGGTTAATTTTGAAAGGGCAGGCACTAAGCAGGTCATCTCCTCTTACTCTTCTCTATGTTCCCTTGTTCCCCAGACTGGCTGAGTCTAGGTGCTCGTTGCTGGGATGGCTTGTCCCAGTTGTTATTCAAGGTCTGAACTCAAGGCCTGGGCACTGTCATTGAGCACTTCTACTCAAGGCTAGTGCTCTACCACGTTGAGTTACAATAGCACTTCCAGTGTTTGGCTGATTAGAGATAAGAGTCTTGAGCCATGCTTCCAGCTTGGCTCCTTGCAGGTTAGTTTGGAGATGGAGTCTTAGGGATTTTTTGAGAAACCTAAGCAACTCCATTTTTATTTAACATTCTATCTCAGTTCTGCGACATGACTCGTGATCCACTTTAACCCCCATGCCAGGAATTTAAGGCAGAAAGCCATGCACAAACAATTCTTGGAGCCATAGGTGGCATTTGCTTAAGGCAGGTGATTGCCCCTGAGTGACATAGGGCTAAGAGTTTCAGTTAAAACCATATAATGGCCCACCCAACCGGTTCTTCAGAGCTCGGGGTGAAACATGCCATGTATATTGTTGTACTATGTGTGATTCATAACTATTTGTGGTCAAGCTATGGAACAAGGATATTTTTCTATAAATGTCAACCAATTATATTTGCCCAGCTTAGCTTGTTCTAAAAGTTAACCAATCATGTATTTTTTATGTAAAAGTTCCTTCAAGTTGTTTGTTTAATACTATAAAAACCGTGCTGATTCTGTGCTCAGGGCCTCTTAGTGTCACCGGTTACCGAGTTCATGGAGGACCAAGCTTGAGCTTGCAATAAATGACTTTTTGCTGTTTGCATTGGTTGTGGTCTCTGGTGGTTTGTGTTGGGGCATCCAAAAACGGGATACTTCAGATTGGGGCTCGTCCGGGACGCTCCCCCCCAGAAGCCCACCCAGATGCCTGATCAGTGAGTCGTCTAGCCGGCCAGAAGTAGAGTGCAGCTGCTTTGTGTTAAGTGTTTCATGTCTGACTTGCAAGTAGGGTTTTGTGGCTGGCCAGAAACCTTGGTGGACACACTATAAAGTAGCCTGTGGGGCTGGTTGGAGATGTCCCCCGGATCCCCAGTGGGGGTAAACTATCCACTAGTGTGGAAGCTTGAGTCTGGCACTTTCTGACTGATAGTTTACAGGGTAGACTGTCCACTAGTGTGGACCTTTGGGCCCGTCTCTAGTCTGGCACTTTCTGACTGACAGTCTACAACACGCATGCTGTCCTTGTCTTGTCTGTGTTTGTAATTTTAATTTGGCTCCTCTTTTTCTTGTTCATTTAAAAACTGCCACTGAACACCTGCAGGTGGCTCCAGCAAGATCTTAGACTCCGGCCTTGGCCTGGCGGGTATGAGCATGGGGGAGAACCTGTCAGTCTGAGGGGATGGCCGCTACAGACTTTTTCCCTTGCCCCAAGATGACTGGGAATTCTCCTCTGCCTTGGAAGTTCCCTGGGTCAACGTTTGCAGGAATCTAAAAGAAAAATTCTCTGGAATGAGTAGAGGGGGTTTGAGTGCCTTGGTAAGTGGATTTGAGATGTTGCCCCGTTCACTGAGACCTGATTTTCTCTTTGTGTGGCCATTTGTCTGTCTTGTTTACTTCGGTGTGTTTTCTTTTCTGTTTTCTGAGGTAAGGAAGGTCTGAGTGAGAATGGCAGGCTCACTCAGCAGACTCTGGATTCAGCTTGCTGAGTGGGAGCAGCACAGAGTTCTGGTAGGATGAGCTGGGGGCCAATTAGTCCCCAACTCAGCCTTTGGTTCTTGTCTTGTCCTGTTTTAGAATTGGTACCAGTTTTAAATATGGGTTCTTGGTTGTTGTGTTTATTTGTGTTTTAGTTATTTATTTGAACATCTCTGGGGGAATAAAAGTTCCAGCCTCTGGCTGGGCTCCGCCACAGACCTGCTATGTCCCCCTCCCTGTGAGGCATGGAAGGTTGATGGACTAGTTTGGTTTCCTTCAAGATTCAGGCTGTATTTTCTCCTTGTGGAGGCTGCCGGCGGGGAGGGTGTAGAAAGACGTGTGACTGGTTTGGACTGTTCAGCTGGTCCTGACAATGTAACAATTTGTAAAGTGCTTTTGTCTAAAATTGGATAAAAAAAATCAGGCCAGTTTAGTTTCAAGTGACCCCTTCCCCCAGCCCTCCTCCAACAAGAAGGGATTCAAAAGGTCCATTGGTGAATTGCCTTGCTAAACAAGCAAGCTCTGGGAAAATGAAGCTCAACAAAGTTACTTAGTTTAAAGAAATAGTGTTTTAAATTTTTGTTTAAAAATTTTAGAAAATGTACATACAACCGATTTTGATTTTTGCGCACTTTAATAT
This sequence comes from Dipodomys merriami, assembly GCF_024711535.1. NCBI lineage: Eukaryota > Metazoa > Chordata > Mammalia > Rodentia > Heteromyidae > Dipodomys > Dipodomys merriami. The sequence continues at coordinate 36,527 of NW_027204019.1, read as the reverse complement.
CTGTGTGTTTTTTTAATGTGTTTGTGAACATGTTCAAGATAAAAATTGTCAGCATGCTGTAACAATTGGCTGAAATTGAAATTTAAATGTAAAGGTTAGTTTAACACTGTCAAAGACTGTACCTGTTTTGTTTGTTTAAAACCGTGTATTTCATTCAAGAATCAAGAGAAAAGAAAAGGGAAAATCTGTAGGGGTGAGGGGTGAAAAGGCAGAAGTGCAGTTCAGCTGGTCATGCATGGTATGACAGGCCCTGGGAGAAGTCCACGCATGTGAAAGAGGGCAAGCTGGCACGAACGCAGTTCATCTAACCCAAGAGTCAAATTGGGTGCATGCCCATTCCATAGAAGGGGCTGAGTGGCCCATCTTTGTTCTCTCTTTTCCCTGCAGAAGACACTGAAAACATGATAGTTAAAATGAGTGATGTGATGATCTGATTAGTATTACTAAAACTGCCCCTTGGATGTGTTAAAATTAAAATTAAGAAGCCCTTTAAAAGAGGGTTAAAAAGTTTATTTGTATAATGTGATTTGCTTTCAATGATGTTTTAAAATTAGGATGTTTCTAAAAGTCATAAAGGTGTTAAGTCTAGATTTTTGATACAGTGATGGGGACTGTAATTCTTGCATTAAGGAAAAATTTTTATTTGAGTTTAAATTTTAATGTATATCTGTTTTAAAACAAGCAGCCAAGAGACAATGAGTGACACTTAGCCTCAAGATTTTAAAGGATTTTTTTTTCAAAATGCAAGTGACAACTAAAGTATAAAGTATTAAAAGAGATTAATAAAAGGCTTTAAGAATTAGGAATGGAGTTTTGGATATAAAGTTTAAAAGTAAAATTATATTTGCCACAAAATGCACAAAGGAAAAAATTAGGATTACAAAAAGAATTGCTATTCCACTTTGCTCTTATAGGTTTTTAACAGTTTCCAGCAAGCCCAGAGCAAAGCACAGAGGATACTTACAAGTTTGTCAGATGTAACCTGGCTCTTAATAAGTTTCAGGTAAACGCATGCTTAAAAGGTACTTCTATGTTGACCACCTTGTTGCTTTTAATTGGAGTAAAGTGGCCTTTTATAAGACTCATTGATCAGCAAACTGGTTCAAAGCCAGCCCGGGCAGAAAAAGGTCCCTGTGAGCCAGCAGAGTGCTGAAAGAGCAAGCAAAGTTGCTTTAGGACTCAAAGTGGCAGAGTGTTAGCCTTAAGCTAGAGAGCTGAGGGACAACACTCAGGCCCCGAGATCAAGTCCAGAGACCAGCTAAGGGAAATGCCAATGAGGCATTTACCCCAGTGTAGAGAAGACACTCCTGGGACAAGAGCAATGGAGGAGCATCCAGAGGCAGTAAGCCATTGCTTGGATGGCAGAAATGTCAGATCCTAGAGTCATTTGTGTGTGGCCCTTCAAAAATTGGTCAGAGCCAGGAGGTCATGGGAAGATAGTCACGGACGTTAGGCATGCTTACAAACTATCTACCTTGTAAGGAACAGAAACTTGCCAGTCCTCTGTGATAGTAAAAAGCTAATGTTATAAAATGTGAGGGATAGTTTAAATCCCAACCCCTTTATGTGCCAAGAGTTCTAATTGGCAGTAAATTTTGAGCTGACACCAGGAACATGAAATTCATCTGCTCAGAAAAAAGTTTGTAAACCTGAGAGTGTGTTTCTATTGACATCTGTCTGAAGGCCTGCAAAGGTAACTTAGGCTTTGTTAGAGTCACTAGAGATCACATTCCTAAGTCATCCAGAAAGATGCTTTTACAAACCAGAGTGCTAAACAATCTACTCTGCTGTAGCCAGAGAAATGTTCTGTGCTGTTGTAAAAAAAGTTAAAATATTGTTTTTAATGGCATCTAACCCTGATAACCTCTTTGTAAAATAGGCTAAGGTTATAGGTTCCTGGCTAGGTAGGATCAACACCCCTGAAGTCAGCTTGAAGAAGTTACAGAAGATGGACCTTCGCCCATCAACCTCCTGTTAAGATCAAGAGTCCAGAGTCAGTTTTGGAAAAATGAGGCAAAATAGATAAAAATATAATGGTGTTAACAGGTGTGCAAGTGTGGAGACTGCATCTGTCAGAGATGGTTACAAGACTAAGCCTTCTTTGTTTATTTACAAAAATATCTGGTTAGAAAGAAAGTTGTTATTTTGGTAAATTGTTCAGGACTATTGTCTAAACAGTCTTAAAAATCAACGGGGCCACAGCCTGCCAAGCCTATGTAATGTATCCTTAACCAGTCTGTGTAGAAATTTGCCTCCCAGCACAAGGTGTGACAGTTCCTTGGGGCCACTGAGAAAGTTCGATGATAGTCTGACAGTCACCTAGAGGAAATCTACATTGTCACAAAAACCACCTACACCATGGTAAAAGTAGACTGAACTCCTGCCTCATTCCATCACCTAAGATTGCTTCCTAGTTGAAGGTTGCTAAAACTAAGATCTTGTGAGACATTCTTTTGGGTGATATCCAGAAACACTCTCTATTCCCACAGTGGATATTGGGGGCAAGGATATCACTGGCTTGCTAGCCTTAGGCACTTCAGTGCATAGTGACTGGAAATCCGCTCTTAAAGTTACACCATAGTTTGGCTCTGATATGGTAATAACCTGCTGAATGTGTTATCAATACAGATAGTAAAAGGAATGAGACCAGCCCTACTCTTAGCCTTAAAATTTAGCAAGCTTCTGCATCTCAGTGGTGCCTTGAGGCTGTTCTGAGATTAAAAAAAAAAAAAACTCAAGGAATTGTGAAGAAGAGGAGGGTAGCAAAGAAAGCCTTGGGAAAAAAGTTGGGGAAAAATTGGTATCTTCTGGATAAGAAAGGATTTAAAAAGTAAGGGCCTTTGGTACTGTTAATTTTGTTACTTACAATCAGACCTTGTAAAAAGAGATCAGCGCAGTCCATCTATTAGTTCTGAGATCCCAATACCAAACTGTAAATATAAAAGACTGTACCAATTAAGGGACCATGATTAGTCCCTGATGCTCTAGAAGAGGAGAGAATGAAAAAGCTAGGCAACTCCATTTTTATTTAACACTCCATCTCAGTTCTGCGACTTGACTCCTGACCCACGTTAACCCCCATGCCAGGAATTTAAGACAGAAAGCCATGCACAAACAATTCTTGGAGCCATAGGTGGCATTTGCTTAAGGCAGGTGATTGCCCCTGAGTGACTTAGGGCTAAGAGTTTCAGTTAAAACCATATAATGGCCCAACCAACTGGTTCTTCAGAGCTCAGGGTGAAACATGCCATGTATATTGTTGGACTATGTGTGACTCATAACCATTTGTGGTCAAGCTACGGAACAAGGATATTTTTTTATAAATGTCAACCAATTATATTTGCCCAGCTTAGCTTGCTTTAAAAGTTAACCTTAAAGTTGTTTGTTTAGTACCATAAAAACTGTGCTGATTCTATGCTCAGGGCCTCTTAGCATCACCAGTTACCGAGTGCATGGAGGACCAAGCTTGAGCTTGCAATAAACGACTCTTTGCTGTTTGCATTGGTTGTAGTCTCTGGTGGTCTGTGAGGGGGAATCCAAATACAGGGTACTTGATTTTCAGCCAGGGTTAGCTTTGAACTGAAATCTTTGCCACAAAAGCCCTTTATTTTTTCCAATTAAAGCAACAAGGAGATCAAATAGAATAAGCAGAGCTTACCTGGTCTTCATCAAGAATTGCCAAAAAATATTCTGAAATGACAAAACTCATTAGATGTGATGAGAATTTTAGCACAGATATGCCCAGTATTTTAGGTCCATGTACTCAGTAGAATACACAACACAAAACAAAAAAGGCAAAACTCATCCTAAAATTTTGACAACAATGTTTAGACATCTTTGCTAACAAAGCACATCACATGGTTGGGCCTTAGTTACCAGGTCCTGTGAAAAGAACAACTTGTTAGCAAGGCACCTTAGAATAGCTGGATGGACTAGTATGCTTGGTGGAAGGTTAAGGGTCAGATGGGGTCAAACTCTTAACCCACCATATGGCCAAGATGGTCAATTCAAGATGGTGAATTTCTGAAAAATGCAAAGAAACCCTGAACAAATAGATCAAGCCAACATTGGCTAGCCTTTGAGAGGGAACCTAGAGGGGGGTCCCCGGGACCCAACCTGCTTCACAGTCTTCAAGACACAAGCCAAAAAGTTGTAGAAAAAAATGATAGAAAGTTGGATATGAATGGCAGATAGAGAGCAAAGAGAGCCTGAAATTAAACAGACTTCTGACCATTTACCTTGCAGTAGCAAAAACTGTGTACATCTGAGAATGGCTTAAAATTAGGCTCTCTGTCTCTCCCGGGAGCGCAGGAAGCATTTCAAAGGGATTTCATGGCTCAGGCGTGATTCGCAGCACCCCATTAAATAAGTAGGAGAGTCCGGTGAGAGAAGGGAGCTGACCAGGCAGAAGCGGTGTCCCAACTTCCCCCAGAGCCCTCTAGAGAGAAATGAACAAGCCCCCAAAGGTAAGCGTCCTCAGCTTCAGAGGTGATCGGCCTTTCAGCTAGAAGCCATAGGAGCTGTCTGGCGTGGCGCCACATCTGGACAGAGACTGAGCAACAAAGAGCCATAGAGAGTAGTTTCACTCACCAGAGTAGAGAGGTGGTGTGGACGTGGTTGTGAAGGCCAGCAATGGTATCTATGCACTGTGTTCACAGCAGACAGACTGGTTCCCAAAAGGCCATCAGAACTGTGGGTATTCCTCAGAGCAAAAAGGGAAAAACAAACAAACAAACAAAAACAAAAAAGAGGAAAAAAATAGAGTAATCCCAGCTATCCTGACTTTAAGCCCTCTATCCGAGTCATGGCACCATTTATGTCAGCTTTTTAAAAAGAGGTAGCCGAATAAGAACTGCACCACACACCTGGTATTCAGGTAAGGGGTAGGTTTATTCATCATTCTGGCTAGGACCAGGCTATGTAGGCCCTCCATATCGCTGGGAAAGGCCTGGGAATGAGAGCTGGGAAAGAAGAGAATGAAAGAGCTGAGAAAGAGCTAGAAAAGAGCAGAGAGAAGGCTAGATCTTTATACACCACTGAAGTCTTTGATCCATTTTGGAGTTGATTCTGGTGCATGAAGTCAAAGCAGACACCCTGAAAACATTACAAGAATAAGAGAAATCTAGGGCTCCTTGGCACAGGCCAAAATTTTCTTAATAAAGACCCAAAAACACAACAAATCAAAGGTTGGACAAATGGTATTGCATGAAACTGCAGAGTTTCTGCACGGCAAAGGACATATCTAGAAAGATCAAAAGAAAGCCCATGGATTGGGAGAAGATCTTCACTAGCCATACAATGGACTAGGGCCTCCTATCTAAAAACTACTTAGAGCTCAAACAATTAAATCCTCCAACAATAAATCCTCAAACAACATCCTGATTAACAAGTAGGCTAGAGACTTAGAGTTCTCTGAAGAAATAAGAGTGGCCAATAGACACATGAAGAACTGTTCAACTTCTCTAGCCATAAAAGAAATGCAAATCAAAAGAGCATTGAGATTCTACCTCCCCCTAGTTAGAATGGCTAGAATCAAGAAATCTGATAACAGATGATGGAGGGGATGTGGCCAAAAGGGAACCCTACTACATTGTTGGTGGGATTATAAACTTGTTCAACTACTTTGGAAAGCAATTTAGAGGTTCCTCAAAAGACTCTACATTGAGAAATCCCACTTTTGGGCATTTACCAAAATGATCACAAACAAGACCATACTAAAGCTACCAACCCAACTATGTTTATCGCAGCATTATTCACCATAGCTAAGATATGGAACCAACCCAGATGCCCCTCAGTAGATGAATGGATCAAGCAAATGTGGTATATGTACACAGTGGAATTCTATGCCTCCATCATAAAGAATGACATTGTTTCATTTGTTTGGAAATGGAAAGACTTGGAAAAAAATTAAGTGAAGTAAGCCAGATTTAAAGAAACATATGTCCCATGGTTTCCCTTATCCGCAATAACTAATATGTCTACGACAAGTAGAGTAGGTCAAAAGCTACGTACACGTGAACATATAACCTGATGCTAAGCAAAATGAATCCCAAGATAGGGACACAAGTGGTTTTATCTTTCTCGATGTAGTTTTTAATGTATTTATAAAAGAAACAGAAAAATCACATAGTACATTGTATATTCTTCCTGTATATTCTTTCCCTGTTTTCACTGCATTTGATTCTGCTACCCTGGATCTTGTATATATATTTTTCTAATTTAGGGAGGGGAAGGGAAATAACAAAATGCTGAAATAAGGATACAGTTTGACCAACAACATGCTGAAATAAGGATACAATTTGACCCACTGTAACAATGAGATGTACAAGACACTATATTGAAAAGGAATGTTACAACTGTGGAGAGGGGGGAGGGAGGATTTGGGGAGGAGAGAAAGGATAGTTGTAGAGGGGGGAGGGAGGATTTGGGGAGGAGAGAAAGGATAGTAGGGGAAACAATGGAGGGGGTAACAATGCTTGATAGAACATGTACTCATTTACATAATTGCAAAACCTCTGTACATTATCTTTACAATAAAAAATATAAACGTTTTTGTAGAGATGGAGACCAAGCTTGTCCTTAGGAAGCCCAAAGAAAAATGTGGACTCTATACAGGTGTGTGTTGGGGAAGAGGTGGGAGAGATTGTCTACTGCAGTGCTGACCAAAGCTTTTTACAATGTACCTGAAAGTACAAGGGTTTTCTACTGATCTTGGTGTTCAGGCGGTGGTGGGGGAGCAGCGCAGAGCAGCCGCCAGTTCCAGCATGGCATCATGGACATGAAGTGGCTCACCAAGGTGCTGGACCCGTGGATAGAATAGCTGAATAAATGCAAGCAGCTGAGTCCCACATCAAGAGTCCCTGTGAGAAGGCTAAGGAAATCCTGAAAAAAGAATCCCATGTACAAGAGCTTCCATGTCTAGTCACACTGTGGAGATGTGCACGAGCAATTTCAAGATCTCATGGAACTGTTTAGAATTGGTGGGAAATCACCAGAAACAAATTACTTGTTTATGGGAGATTATATTGACAAAGGATATTATTCACTTGAAACAGTCATACTGCTTCTAGCTCTTAAATTTCATTACCATGAACACATCACCATTCTTCGAGGGAATCGTGAGAGTACACAAGTTTATGGTTTCTATGATGAGTGTTTAAGGAAATATGGAAATGAAATGTTAGTCAAAAAGGTCTGTAAACTTTTCCAATCTTCCTCTCACTGCATTGGTGGATGGGCAGATCTTCTAACTGCATGGTGGTTTCTCAGCATCCATAGATACCCTGGATCACATCTGAGCCTTGATCACCTACAGGAATTTCCCCATGAGGGTCTGTGACTTGCTGAAGTCTGATCCAGATGATGGTACTGTTTGGGGTATATCTCCTCCAGCTGGTTTCACCTTTGAGCAAGATATTTCTGAGACATTTAATCATACCAGTGAAAGGGCTGACATTGGTGTCTAAAGCTCATCAGTTGGTGATGGAGGGATGTAACTGGTGCCATGACCAGAATGTAGTAATGATTTTCAGTGCTCTATTGTTATCTTTATGGTAACCAGCTGCAATCATGGACATTAATGGCATTCTCAAATATTCTTTCTTGCAGTTTGATCCAGCACCTCATAGAGGTGAGCCACATTTACTACTTTCATGGTATCTGAAGCCTCAGACTGCACATCTATGTTTAGTGATGTATTCTCAGCTACAGAACCAGATCTCGGAGCTGAATCTCCTCATTTTTCTGAATATCCTCATTTTTCTCTAGCAAGGATTTTTTGGAGAAACTTCACATATGATTTTCCTTGTTCTTTAAGTTGATCTATTAGATTAGTAAATGCTCAACATTAACAGATCTTGCATTTTTGCCCACAATGTCTTGGATTTGGTAATATAGTCAGGAACTTGAACAAGCCTACACCAAACTTGTTCTTTTCTGATGAAAAGAATTCTATTTGCCTTCTTCTGTTGGCCACCTCAATCCATGTTGTTATGTCGATCGTCAACACATTCACTGCTCCAGTTGGGTAAATCCTGATTGTTCATACTTTTGTCAAAAGGACCTCCTCCTGTGGCCATGTTGGCTTTCACAAATAACTTTCTTGGTCAGTTGGTGCTGAAGTCCTGGCCCAGGGCATGATCTCCGGATCCTGCCTCTCCCTCTGACGACCATTCATCATGATTTTTCTGTGTGAGGTACAGTTCAGTGCCCAGGAGGATGATGAACCCTGACATGGATGCAGTTGATGTGGAAAATCAGATAGAACTAGAGGGAAAAACACGACTTATTAATCAAGTGTTGGAACTTCAACACACACTTGAAGATCTCTCAGCAAGAGTAGATGCAGTTAAGGAAGAAAAACTGAAGCTGAAATCAGAAAACCAAGTTCTTGGACAATATATAGAAAACGCCATGTCTGCTTCTAGTGTTTTCCAAACTGACACAAAAAGCAAAAGAAAGTAAGGGATTGAGTTCATTTACGGATTTGCTGCTTCTCTTTCTCCCTCTCTCTCTTTCCTTCACTCCATTCCTTCACCCTCCCTTCCTCTCTCCCCCCTTTAAAATGTGGGTAGATTCTAAAAGTTACAGTACCTTTGTTTATGAAAACAATGTCAAATATAGGCAAAATTAACTACTTAACAGGAGACTTCCATTAGTCTGTGTATTATGTTAGTCTAAGAAAATGTGCAGATATCTTGTAGAGACTTTATGATTAGAATTGCATATATTTTAACTTGAAGATGAATGTCTTATTGAATTTGCGTTGATATGTAGGCTTAGGAATGTCATTTACTACATGCTTACTTAGTGAGATATACAAGAAAATAACCATGTTGTGAAATGTGACCAAAATCATGTACTGAATGCACAGCTTTATGTATGTATCTGACCACCATTGTGTGCCTCTCCTCCATCTGCCTCATCCTCCCTATTTCTCTTCTCCTAAGTCAAGATAGTTTCACATTTGCAAAAGTACTTTGAGTAGTAATCACCTAACAGTAACCTGATGTGTAAGTCCTGATGTTAACCAAAACCTTTCCTAAAGTTTGTCAGTTGTGTTAGTAATAAGATAGGACTGATGGTTTCTGTTTAATTATTTGAAAACAGATTTGGGCTATAAAGAGGATTTTAATTTGAAACTAATTTATCAAATTGAGATTCGTTTAAAAACAAAAAAGCAACTTAATTTTGCACCAAATAAGCAACTTGGTATCTGAAAAGATAAACATTTTGGTTATGTATCTATTAGAAGTAGAAAATCTTGGAGGAATAAATAGAAATAGGTAAAAAAAATTGATAAAAGTAGCAACTTACTCCAAATGTTTTCACTCCAGATTTGTATTGTCTCTGTCACAGAACAGACTTATGGGGAATATATATATATATATATATATATATATATATATATATATATATATATATATATATATGAAAGTGGGTTAAGTTTGAATGATCTTATATATGCCACATACTATGCTATACCAGCTCTAGAATTTGGTTGCAAGGTTTATTTGTTGTACCGAGTCAATTAACTGTTACCAAATTCTTTGATGATTGTACTAGTATTAGAATCATGAATAAGTGATTTTTATATGTATAATTGGTAAGCTCAGTATTTTTATCTCATTCTTTCTATAAATTCAACTAATTGGTTTGTAGAATTTTAGTCATTATTTTAATTTTAAAAATGTAGTTCATAGATTTCATTTGGTAAAGAATCAATATCAGAGGTAATATCAAGATATTATACTAGGAAAAGAGATCCACTAATATAGCTTATGGTTATTAGATTTGAACTACTTTAATCATGGGATAATTTTATGTGTTAGTATAAGATTTGATGAATGACTTTAACTATATAAAGATGTAATAGTCATACTGCAAACATTTTGCATCCCTTTGGTGACCTAATTTTACAAATATTTAAAATTGTGTTGCATTTCTTTTTGCTGTTTAAGAAAAAGATGTTTCAGAGAAAAGAAAAACACCAAGCTTTCTCTTACATAGGCTACATGCTATTCTATACCAGCTCTAGGGTTTGGTTGCAAGGTTTATTTGTTGTACCCTGTTGTAACCAACTTTCTTTTCAGAAGCTAGTTTTTGCAGCTCAGAAAGAGTGAATTTCCTGTCCACGCTTCACATCTGTTGTCTGCTGTAAAGGAGACCCAAGCAGTGGTGGGCAGGCCCCCCGAATCCAACACCAGCGGCAGATCTTCCTCAGAGAGCTTGGCAGGGAGGCCCACAACTTCCTTGCTCACAACATGGAGCCTAAAATTCATCTTTCTTACGTTGGCTTCTCTGTGTCAACCATTGCAGCCAGTGCCATCTTAGGACCTCATCGTGGTGGGGTCTTAAGCATTTTATTATATAATAATACAAATTCTCACAACTTACATTAAATTATTTACTCAGGCTTCTATGGTAATATCATATTTTCTTTTTTGTCTCTTTAAGAGAGAAACAAAGAACACTTCAGTACAAATGTTAATTTCAAACTTTCCCTGGGCACTATGGTGAAAAGAGACAATTAAGAGGTTACTCTCTATCTTAAAAAGAGGTTAATGTAAATGCCTAAATCAGAATTAAATACTTGCTAGGTGGAGCTACAAATGTGTCATTGTAGTTTACGTGAAAAAGTTTATCCTAATACTCTGTATTTTATTGTTACTCCCTAACTTTACCCTAATACTCCCTGACTTTATCGTAATACTCTGAAAGTCAGGGAACAACAATAACATACAAAGTTTCACTTAAATGAGAAAATGACTTAAAAGTTGAGAAAGTTCAAGGATCAGAAAGACAGGTGTAGCAAAAGATCTGCTGAACAGAAGTGGTAGATAGAAATAAACTAAAATAAAACTAAGTCTTTCTGATCCTTGAACTCATTTTTTATTATCTCCAGTTGTACATGAGTTACCATTTAACAAAGCAATTTATGAATACAACTCACTTGATCAGTGGTACTCAACATTCTCACTCACCCCCCCTGACCTTTTCTTAGTTGTTTGGAATATACATGGAATTCTTGATTTCTCCCCCTCTTCATTTGTCTCTCCCCCTCTTCATTTGTCTACTGCTCTCTCCTTGGCCCCAACTACCTCTTGCAAGTACTGTTTCTTGTTGCTTATTTTGTTGGGCTATCGCTTTGCCTTCTAAGGAATTTTGAGTACTTTGAGCATTTGCTTAAATCTGCCACTTGGATATCATCCAGTGTTTACTTACAGGTTTCATTGTTTAAATATACCAACTTTTCTTGATTCATTTGTCCATTTAAGAGCACCTGTGCTGATTCCATTCCATACTGGATATCCACTTGCTATTCCTTAGGTTACACAGGCTTTTTGTTCACTCATAGAATCCAGCCAAATATCACATGACTCCAATCCTAAGTGTCTGTTACTTTCACTGATCTGTTTGTTCTTCAATTTCTATCTGCAAAATGGGGTAATTGGACACACCATCTTTCTAATGTTGCTAAAATTAGCAATTATGTCAATATACAAAAAATAATTGAAACAGTGCCTGACACATAATGTTCAATGTTATGTGAATCCATACCATAATTTGCTGATGTTTAAAATGAAGATAACAAGAAGATGACAATTCTGACCTCGTAAGATTAAGTGAGATATTGAAGTATCTAACTTATAATAAATATAAGATCCCTTACTGCTTTCATTATAAAGTACTTTTACAAAACTAGGTGCTGGTGGCTCAGGCCTGTAGTCCTAACTACTCAGGAGGCTGAGATCTGAGGATCGTTGTTCAAAGCCAGGGCAGAAAAGTCCATGACACTCTTTTTTTTTAAACTAGGGCTGAGAACTGAACCCAGGGCCTTGGGCGCCCCAGTCGGGCGCCCTTCCACTGGGCTAAACCCCCAGCCCCTCCATGAGACTCTTATCTCCAATAAACCACTCAGAAAACCAGAAGTGGCACTGTGGCTCAAGTGGTAGAGCGCTAGCCTTGACCTGAAGAGCTGAGGGACAGCACTGAAGCCCAGAGTTCAAGCCCCATGACCACACCAAAAAAGTACTTTTACAGTTTGAAATAACATGCACGCATGTGCATGCGTATACACATACACACACACTTAAGGAGTACCATGGTAAACTCTCAGAAGACAGTTTTAGAAATCTGTGAAGTTGCCAGTAAAAGCATTGGCTTAAGTTTTACTGGGGCAATGTATTTATGCCTAAGGTCCAAAAGTTGTCAACTTCCAAAAACTGACATAGAAATTTACATGATATATTTGATGAACCTTTTGAAGAGGCTTATTTATGTCATTTTAGAATAAAGCAATTCTATCAATGTCGATAAAGCTTTGCAGCACTCATTTCTTCCACCCACTTGAACAACTTTAAAGTCTGTAAGCTTGTCAAGAAGCTGTTTTTCATTTCACTTCGAAACTGTCCATGATAAAAAACGAGAAAGCCTACATTAAAGAGCATTTATAATAATAGTAATAAAACACCCATACGCTTGGAGATAAACCAACTTTAAAAATGAGTTTTGGCTCTCAACTTATTCTTTCACATTAACATATTTTGAACAAAAGCATGCAAATGTTTGTGTGAGTAGTTGTTTCATAAATAGAGTTTTCATAAATAGAGTTTTTTTGAGGTTTTATATTTCACAGCAAAAAGATATTAAGTAGAAGATACAGAGATTTCCTATATACCCTGACACACTATCACTATCCTCTGAGTAGTACATTGTTACAAATGACACCTCACTATCACCTGAAGTGTCCCCCACAGTTTGTATCAGGGTTCACTTTTGGTATAAATTTATACACATTCATGGAATGAACATCAGCATGAATCTATCATGATAGAATCAATTGATCTCTTTATCCTGCTTTCTTATTGCTTCACTCTGTCTCTTTGCCCCTGGTAACTACTGACCTTTCTACTGTCTCCATGGTTTTGCCTTTGTACATACATTTAATAAATAGTGCATACATCTCTACTATTCTGATTAGTTTCTTTTAACAAGTGATTGCTTAAATTTCCTCCATGTCCATTGCTAGATACTCATTTATATTTTAGCACAGATTACTACATTGGATGTGCCACAGCTTATTCATTCAGTTAGTTACTGAAAGACATCTTCTTTCCAAGTTTAGACAAGTATGGATAAAGCTGTTGTGAAAGCCCACATTGTAATTTCATTTTAGACATGAGTTTCTAGCTCTTCTGTGTAAATAGTAAGGAACATGATTTCTGACAAAACATTTTCACCATATGACCTTGCCATTATGTTCCTTACTTCCAGTGTACCTGTACAATTGCATTCTCCACCAAAAATGAGTAAGTTTCTGTTCATGTCTTCAGCATTTGGTGGAGTGAATGCTCTGGATTTGGGCCCTTCTAATAGGCTTATAATAATACCTTTTGGTTTAAAGCATCATTCCCGTGCAGCATTTTTCAGACATATTTGTCATCCTTGCATATTTTTGTAATATACAGAGTGGAATTTTTTCACAAGTTTTTGCTTGGGTTGATTATTAATAGTATATTTATCAGGCTATTCAGACTTTTTTCTTGTCCCTTAGTAAGATTTTATCTTTTTCATTACTGAGTTTTTTACCCCATAATTGTCCTCTGTTTGGAGTGAGTTACATGGAAATCAGCTGCACCAATACCTCAATCTGTAGTAACACCAAATAAACTTTAAATTTTGATATGGTTTGCACCAATAAACTTTAAAAAGTCTTGGTGTAGATCAATTGAAAAGTTTAAGTTGAATTCTTTTAAATCAAAGCTAGTTTTATTTTTTAAAAAATAGCATTTAAACTAGAGATTTGAGAATCTTGGTGTCATGGCTTCACAGTTTGAAGCTAGTCTGGTTAGAGATGTCTGTCAGACTGTTACCTCCATTAGACAAAATAAAAGCTGGAAGTGGAGCTATGGCTTAAGTGGTAGAAGGCTAACCTTGACAAAAACTCGGAGACAGTGGCCAAGCCTTGAGTTAAACCCAGGACTAGCACCAAAAAAAGGTATTTAATAGGATGGGATTTGTGCATTTAAAACTATGACATTAAGTATTTCAAAGAAAAGATAAATGAATGAAAGTAGAGTCTATGTAATGGACTTAACAAAAATTGCTTAAAATGTCCATACAATAGGAAGCAATGCATAGATTCAATTCAATCTTTTAAATTTCCAGTGGCACTATTCATAGAAATAGTAAAAAAAAAAAACAATAGAATATACAAATGGCACCACAAAAGACCTTCCATAACCAAAACAATCTTGATAAAAATGAGCTGGATTATAACTCTAGCTACTTAAGAGGCTGAGATCTGAGGATGACAGTTCAAAGCCATCCTAGATAGGTAGTCCCTTTATATGATTTCTTTTAGTGAAATGAGCTCCTTTCCTATAACTTAGCATACTTCTTTCCCTCTCCACAGCTTAACATGCTCCCTTCCTAGGCAACACTAGGCCCATTTAGTAAATAATCAGCCTCCAACCCCCTTTATCTTGGGATGGCACTTCTCTGGGGCAGCTACCACCATATAAGGCAACAAGAGCCCCTAACAGTGACCTTCAGTTCCAGGCAATTGCAGGACCCCTTATCTATCTATTATTTGGACAGCAGCCATAAATCCTAGTCTGCCATGATGAAGCCCCTGGCCCACACATCCACACCACGGTCTCCTCCTACCCCCTTCTAGCTCCTCCTAAGCCTCCTAGGTAATATAGGTCACCTCAGAAAATAGCCAGTGCTTCTTCTCACTTCTCCCTTGTGGGAAGAGGTCTTGCGGTTCCTTTCCCGGCAGGCAATAAACCTTTCTTTGTTCTCTGTACCTGCATGTCTGCATGATTTTCTGACACAGAGTAATTTATTCTTACAATTTTTTATAGAACCATTTTGAAAAATGTGTTTCTGCCTAGTACTTTGGAATGTCACAAGTATTATACTGGGATGGCATAGTTAAAATCCAGTTTATGCTAGGTACCAGTGGCTCATGCCTGTAATCCTAATTACCCAGGAGGCTGAGATCTGAGGTTTTGGGTTCAAAGCCAGCCCAGGCAGAAAAGTCAATGAGACTCTTATCTCTAATAAAATACTCAAAAGGCCAGAAGTGGCACTGTAGTGCAAGTGGTAGAGTTCTAGTCTTGATCACACAAAGGCTTAGGGACAGTGCCCACACCTTGAGTTCATGCCCCAGGACTGGAAAAAAAATCCAGTTTACTATCCTCTCACAAATCCAAGGAAGTCATTCAATTTTTGGAAAGTTCTAACAATGCAAAGCACTTTATTTTACACTTCAATAACAATCCAGAGTTTTCCATAGCTAGCTATGTTTAGGATGGCACAAAACAGCTAATTCTTGCTGTATCATTATGGTAGGTTCAACCATGGTCTCTCAAGAAATAGTTACATTCTAATTCCTAGTGCCTGTGGGTGTTGATGGTAAAGAAAGATTTGATTAAGAATCTTGAAACTGGATTATTCAAATGGATCCGTCATGGCTATAATCATGACTGTCCTTAAACTAAACACAGAGAAATATAGGTTACATTATTTCCTTCATTTGTGGTAGCTACAATGTGCCTATAATTTTCTAAAAACCAGAGGTTACGCAGTGGGTGAGCAAGGGGTTACAAATGAATTAACTGAAGTGTGATAGACTCTATAATAGAGAGTGCAAATAAAATAATTCTTTTTAAAAAACTCTTTAAAGTTCTTTAAAAAGTCAAAGTCCAACAAAATAAAGACCAGGAAATGGGTACTAGTAAGAGAGGCAGGTAAGGCCAAGTGGAGGGAATGAAGAGAGAAGGGGTAGAATACAGGCAAGTATTAATTGTATATACCACAGAATTGAGAAATATAAGAGGAGTGTGTCAAAAGTGGTGATGATGTTAAAGTGACAACACAGATTAAGATGCATTGTACACAAACTGCTGGGCTAAATGGCAAATTTAATGAATAACCCAAAATTAAGATAAATGAGGGAAAGGGAGTGTTGGGAAAGATGGATGATTAAGAAGTTTTACAAAGGTGTTTCCATTCGCCATAGCATAGGTAGATTTCATTAGAGAGGGGGTAATGTGATGAAAGCAGAGTTGGGATGATTATGCTTTGGTGATGGAAGAAGACACCACAGAGAAAGAAATACTAATGGTCACTAGAAGCTGGAAAAAATAAGCTAACAATGTTCCTTCAGCCTCCAGATAGAACCTATTTTAAGTTTTCTAGTTATTTTGGAGATGGAATCTCATAGATTTTTCTGCCCAGACTGGCTTCAAACTGCCATCCTCTAAATCCTGCATAGGTAGGATTACAGATATGAGCTACTGATACCTGGTTTACTAGGGTTTTTTTTTTTCACAACAAACTGCTACTTGGCCTATTATTTGGGGTCTCCTACACCTCCTCTCATTTTCCACCATTTTTGTTTTATATCACTGTACAAGGCTATATGGCTCAATTTCAGAGCTCTTCAACTAAAAGTTACTACTTTTCTAAGAAATTCGGTAAGTTTCATTATACTGCTTTCTGTTGAAGAGCTTTAAATAATCCTTGCCCAATACTATTTTTGTTATCCAGGACAATAGATTATTATAGGCAAATGAAAAATTCAGGACAGTACTCAAAAAATAGGGCATTTCATTTCGAAATAAATTATCTCTTACTTTGTCTCAGGGTATATTACAAGGATAAAAAGAAAACGCTAGGGAGGTAGTTAAACAGCACTTAGTCGTATTTTGGAGCAGCAATACTGTATTGATTCTATTTTACTTATTCTTTGAGTATGGTCAGTTTCCTACTCTACAGCTTACCTAAGTATGGTAATTTCTTGTGTCCATTTTTTAGTACACTGTAGCTTACCAAGTTCCTCAGTAACTGAGTATACTGGCTATTTCATTTTAGGACCCTTAAATACAGTTTATTTTTATTCTGGGATTTGCCTTCTGGACTTTGCATTATATTCACAAACTGCTTTGTTGAAAGGTCAACTCCTTTGTACAAGTAAAAGATTAAAATAAAATCACAAGTTTCAGTGACTTTATAAGTTGTTAAACACCTGTCTGGCTGAAAAGTGGCACATTTGGAGAGAGCATGGAATATTCTAATTCCTGAGTGATGTCCTTTTATAATCCTTAATCTAGGAGTAAACTTTTTCTGAGGACTTTGAACCATCCTAGAAAATGATCTAACAAAGAAGGGATGATGATTGACATCTGAAGGGGGGCAGTCTTGTAAGGTTCATCCCTGAAGTGGACAGACCTGGTGATTTGCCAATATGTACCAGAGAACTGAATTACATATTTTTGAGAAAAACGCACAGATCTCCAAGAGAGTTGAGTGTGAGAATAAAGTTATCTTTCCCCTATATTTGGGCACAAAATATAATGGGGAATAGTATTTCAGAAGCTAAGAGAAGATAAAAATGTGATGCCCAATAACCAGTAAATAGTTAACTCAACCTGAACTTTTGTGTTGATTCCTAGCCCAATTTGCTTTCTTTTTAGTTGTCTTTTTTCTAAGTTTTAGTAGCAGTTTCTATCTATAGTGAAGTTTGTTGACCGTATATAAGGTAAAGTTCCCCAAGTTCCTCTTCAGGGACCTGACATGGAAACTGTCAAGAAGAAGAGACCATTTGTTCCAACGTAAGTGCTCCCCTTCCAAGGAAGATTCCCCAAATATGAAGACTGTTATTGGAATGGGGATGGGGTCGCATGGTTACTCTTTGGAGGTCATGTGAATCAAAATGTCTACTATTCTGGTTTTTCAGTTAAATTAATTTTTGCAGCAAGAAATGAGCTTGATAAATGGTTGATTATTAAGGGTAATGTTGGTTCTCAGATCCAAGGTTGGAGAGTGGATATCATTGTTAAAGACATAGACAATCTGATTCTCAGTACAGCCCTTTAGGGGAGGTGTGGATGTTTGATTCACCATTCTTCTTGATGACATCTGAAAACAGCTACCAAATGTGAAACCAGGTCAGTTTTATAACTAATAGCATTGGATAAGTTACAGGTTACAAATGACAATTTCTGAAAGGGCTATTTATTGTCTGGGTGGCATGGACTATGATGATGAATCACTCTATGATGTCAAAATTATCATGGATGATCTCTAACCAAGAAATGTAAATATTTGTTGAAACTAGGGTTGTTGATGACACTGGTGAAGTTACATTTCTCAGGGTTCACATCCATGAAGAACACTGAAGTATCAGAAAAGGTACACAGATGATGAGCTTGTTGGCTTCCCACTTTAAGCCCAGTCTCCTCCTAGTGAAGAAGTCCACTCCTTTGATACTGGTGGAAGATGAGGACGGGCTTTACACTGATAACAAGTTTCTCAGTCTCAGCTCTGATTGTGCATCCCATGGACTCACACTGGAACACGTAGACTATATAGTTGTTCAGAAAGGTCACATTAATGACTATGTTATCCACTTTGTCAGAGTTATGGCATCTCTGGTGACCAGGAAGCAAATAATAACAAAATTCATTTGCTTTGACCTTTACTGTTATGACTTGAGGACTTGGTGGAACTTTATGCAGAGGAGTAGAAAACCTATGAATTTTGAAATTCCATTAGATATTAGTTTCTTGCACACAATGTGTCTTACTTTTTACAGAAATCCCGTTAGCTTGTATTTTTTCATTTGAAAAAATAGATCAAATTTCCTCACTCTCTAGGATTGTGACCCTGAAGAAATAACTAAATCTCATTTCTAAAGTAACTCAAAACTGTTCTGAGTTCATACAAATTTCTTCTTACCAACAACTTTTCGAATATGATACTTCTGCTTTGTTGATCTTGTTAAGCACCTTTGGTTACAAAGAACTTGATGGAGACTACCTAGAAGGGTCAGCACCACTCTTGAGAGGCCAAAGCAATCTGGCAATGAAGGAGCAAGCATCACAGCTAACTAGTGAGGGAATCATTTTCCCCCATAAGTTTATTTTGGTACATCCTACAAAATGAGGGAGGGAATTGTAGTTTTAGACTACTTTATCATAACAATGATAATCTCCCCTTTATTAAAGTAAGGAAAGACTCAGGCTTGAATTTTTACTGGGAAACCTCATCTAGCTAGTTCTATTTTTTAAAAAATGCTCTGTTATTTATATGAAATTCTAAGCCCCTGAATTACAAATAAGCATCCAAAGTAAAGACCTAGTCATGCTGTATCCTCTATAAACCTCCCCAAGTTCTAAGGCTCTTTCTCTCCTTATCTTTCTTTTGTCTCTAAAAATTTCTTCAGTGTCTATAAGCTGTTCTGCTGAAATTCAGGTGACACCTGTTTCTATTGTACTCAGGCCACCATTTCTGCAGATGTCTTCATTGGGTTGTCAACCATCCAACCTGTGTAAAGGTCTAAACTCAACTGAAATATACATGTTCATAACCAAGACAACTTTATTAATGAAAAACGTAAGTTTAAATTATTAGTAATAAGTTTTGTACCTTCTATCTTAATTTTAACCTAGTTAAATTCAGATGATTTGTCATCTAATATCTGTAGGTGCAATGCTAGAGCTAAATGAGAATATAGTCAGTTGATTGAATTAAGCTTTATTAAATGCCAATCATTTACTAGTCACTATGTTTAACATTGAAAATGTAAGGCAAATATCTATAATTTATGGAAACTTTTAATTCATGATACTAGTTTTACAACATCATTCTACATTTTATAAATAAGGTTTAGAGAGTTAGGTAATTTATCCAATAGCATAAAACAAGGGTCAGTCCCTGAGTTGATATGTGCTCAAGGCTAATCCTTATGTTCTTCATGCTACCTTATTTTACCTCTCAGAACCTAAAAATCTAAAACCTTACAATTTCAGCAAATATATTCACTTAGTATTTTCAGTATTATAAATTGCTATCTTTTATAACATTGCACATGGCCATGTTTCAAAACTGAATGAAACGTAAATAGTTTGGAGTAGTCACACTTCTTTGAATCCTAGATTTTTTCAATTGCAAAAGAAGTTGGTTTCAAAGATGTTCAGATGGTTTGGAAGGTGCTCAAGGCAGGTAAATACAGATGTGCAAAAACGATGAGAAGAGAAAAACTAGGAAATGGTAGACTCTTGATGATTAGAGGAGGGTATACATTGCTTAGCAGAGGGAGAAGAGAAGAAAGGTTGACTAGACCTTTATATGAAGTTGACTCACTAAAGATCTTAAATAGGGGAACTATGTGAAGAACTGTGTACTAAGATCCACCTGACAGGAGTGTACAAGTTGAATCAAGAGGTAGAGGAATGAAAAAATGAGGAAACTGTGTCTGATGACATGTAAATAGCTTCATGGTGGTGAAGGCATGGACTTAGTGGCAGTCATGGAGCCAAAAAGAGAGGACACTTCCAACCACTCACTAACTGTCTGATATTATATATCTGCAGAGCCACCAGGCACTGGTCTCCCCTCTAGAAAAAAAAGACTACAACAGAGAGGTGGGGAGAAGGTTAGCAGAAGACATGGCCATTGTAAGAACACCAAAGAAATAATCTAATGTATCAGGGAAAGTGAGATACCAGATCAGATGATAGGAAGCAATAGTACATCAAGGAAATACCAGCAGGGCTAGAAGAAACCCATCAGAATCATATACGCCCCTATATGCCCATATAGGTATATCTTAGCAAAACAGTGATTATTCTGTTTTAATAAAGATCTTGATGAAACTAAGACTATAGAAAAAATATTTAACACCTTTGAAATACTACTTCTACAAGGCAAGATGAGGTGATGTAGATCAGGGAAAATGAGACAAAGGAAACAGCAGCATGGGATTCAGAGACATTGTATTAATAATGCTTCTGTGATTTTAATAGAATTATCTTTAAAGCCTACATCATAAGCTGCGGAATTATTTAAAAGAAAAAAAGAATAAGAGTAGATCTCTTTCTCTGACTTAGCCTGCTTGTCCAAAATAAATGTGATCTGAAAACTGAACAAGGATATTTTATAGGGACTCATCGTGGAAAAAAAAAAACACTTGGGAAAAATAACTTGTCTCGATAAAATGTGTTTAAAAGTTTTATTTATCTCATGGATGGACACTTGTCTTGGAGTATGTGGAGTATGTGGAGTATCCTGTCTTTGAAAGGCTTATCAGACATCAATGACCAAAATTTAACAAATAGGTCAGTTTAGAAGTCTCTGAGCCTAATTGATGAAAGTGTACCTTATATGTTTATCTTTGTTCTCACACTTGGTATATTTAATCACTCTTATTAAATGTGAGTCAACCCCTCAACCTCCCTTTGAGCACAGGTATGATGAATGCCTTAACATTATGAAGTATTTATGGTCAGATATGTCCATATCCATGTCTGGGTTGTGCACTCTCTTTTTATCTTCACTCTGCTTTACTAATAAACTTTCTTGGCCTATACTTTGTGTCCTCAAATTCTTTTCTGAGACAACATCAGGAACTCCATATGCTAGGGCTATGCAGATGACTCCTCCCTTTTGGAGACCTCCTCCCTGGGGCATCAGGGATCAGAAATACTGTAACAGTGGTATTATTTTCAGTGTGCTTGTACTGTGGGTTGCTTGCTGGGAGAGTGTTGTGTAATTTGAAAATGGCTGCCTAAGCAGGGGCTGGTGGTTCAGAACTGTAATCCTAGCTAATCACGAGGCTAAGACCTAAGGATTGCAGTTCAGAGCCAACCTGAAGAAGCAAACTATGAGATTCTTATCTCCAATTAAGCATCAAAAAAGGCAGAAATGGAGCTGTGACTCAAGTGTTAGAATGCTAACCTTGAGTAAAAGCTCAGGGATTGTGTCCAGGCTCTGAGTTCAAGCCCTAGATCTGACACAGAAAAAGGCTCCCTGTTTTGAGCTGTAATTTCTACATGCTAATTTACAGTCATGTATATTTTCTATTTTCCTTATTTGACTGTCCATTTATGAAACATAATTAAGATCTTGTAAGCTATAAATAAGGTAGAGCTACACTTGTGGCAGATTCTTTCATGTGACTGATTACCTTTGGCACAAACTCTACAGTTGCATGAGCTTCTTAAATGAAAGCCGCATGATGATCTTTCCATCTGTCAAAGTTGAATAATTAAAGGCATCAGCAGTGCATGGAATTAACATTTCATGTTTTTTTTCACAGGCTTGGACAGCATCCATCATCAGTTTGACAGATGGAATTTTTTTTAACTTCATTTTGTTCTCATTTCTATAGCTACATAGTCCCTTTTGAGGACCCCTTGGAAGATAAAGAATCATGGCACAGGATAATTGTCTGTAGGCATGAACAGTTAGCTTGCTTCATTATTTATCACCAGAAACTCTTAACTGTGTTCCATTAAAGACCAATCTGCCCAATCTGACATAGGAGAAAACTATTAACAGGGGACATGTGGATAGTTGGCATTCTCTTGCTGGAAATAGAAAGGATGACATCTTTGCTTGGTGGAAAAATTTTCTGAGAACTTAGTTCTAGGTGTTACTACAAGAATTATAGATGGTTTGTTGCTTGCATCTACACATTCTAGCTTTAGTTATCCCTTTAATAATAATTACTAGAGTTGTTGACATATCGCAGATTCAGTCCTCTCATGTTAAAGCTGATAAACTTGAGAGCTAAAGTCACAGGCTTAGTAACAGAATCATAGTATTTAGAACAACCTACGTAAATAGATACATGTAGCTAAGTAGTGGTCAGAATGATTTATTTTGTTTTCAGATATATAAGAAAGGCCATAAGAAAGATGGAGCAGGGCTGGGAAGGTGGCTCAGTGGTAGAGCGCTTGCCTTGCATGCTCGAGGCCAGGGGTTTGATTCCTCAGCACCACATAAGCAAAAAAGAAAAAAGCCAGAAGTGGCGCTGTGACTCAAGTGGTAGGGTGCTAGCCTTGAGCTGAAGAGCTGAGGGACAGCGCCCAGGCCCAGAGTTCAGGCCCCATAACCGGGCCCTCCCCCTAAAAAAAAGATAGAGCAAAAAAATCTATTATTGCAACTGGACGTAGAAGTATAGACAATATTCAAATCAGAGGGACGAGTTCTAAAAATATCAGCTATTGGGCATTTATCCATGGAATAGTTTGGTAATATGGTCATTCTTTTTTTGTTGGTGGTGGTTGTCAGGCCTGAACTCTGGTCATGCTCACTGTCCCTCAGCTCTTTAGCTCAAGGCTAGCACTCTACACTTGAGTCACAGCACCACTTCTGGCTTTGTCTGCTTTTGTGGTGATCAGGAATTGAACCCAGGGCCTCATGCATGCAAGGGAAGCACTCCACCACTGAGCCACTTTCCCCGCCCAATATGGCTATTCTTAATCTTATTGCATCATTATCTTGAAGCAAATTCCAGGAGTTGAGGCAAGGTGATGAGCATGGAAGGTTATACTAGTCCCTTTACACTTGCATATGTCTAATTTTTCCATAATAAAACTTAAACATGATGAAATGCTAGCAGTCTCACTGTGGAAAAAGTGTGTAGATTCATAGTAAAATGCCTACAGGAAATTCTCAAGAACCTGTGCCCTATGGACAATCTGTCTCAAATTCTGAGAACCTATTCATATAGTCAGAAATGGTTTAGTGAACAAAATAGTTTGTCCTTTTCCATCTTTGCCTGTGAATACACTATTTGCTAGTTGATTATGTTTGGCTGGGTTCTTGACAAAAAATCAAGAGAAAATGTTACATGTTTTGTATTGTGCATGTGTGCACATATGCATGTATATAAATATTTAGTATAAAGAATTGGCTTATGTGATTATGGAAATTGAGAAGTAAAGGATCTATAGTTGAAAAGGTAGAGACCAAGAGAAGAGAACTATATAGCTTCAATTCTAGTTCAAGTACATAGCTTCAGTTTTAATTTAAGTAGAGTTGCTCAGAATAACATTTAAACCAGGCACCATTGGTAGCTCATACCTTTAATCCTAGCTACTTAGGTGGCTGAGATTTGACGATGTCAGCTGGAAACCAACCCCAGCAAGACAGCTAGTAAGACTCTTACGTCTAATTAATTATAGAAAAAGCCATAAGTGACATTGTGGCTTGAGTGGTAGAACATTAGCCTTGAGCAAAAAGAGCTCAGGAACAGAGCCTACATCAAGAGTTTGAGCCCCAGGAGTGACAAAAAACCAAACAAGCAAGAAAAGTCAAAGCAACAACAACCACAAAACACAAAAAAACCACAAGCATAAAACAAAAACAAAAACATTTAAACCAACATGTTGCCCCCCCCCCCCAATGACCCAATGACATTGATGTAGACTTTACTATTACAGTGCTTAATAAATAATATATTCAGGGGCAAAAACAAGTGAAAAATTAGGCAAATCAGTTGCCTAACAAACCAGTGTTTCCCTTAGTGAATCCATAAGAAATGCAACAGGGTGCTATAATTCCAGGAACTTAGTAGGCTCTCAAGATAAAAACCTCAGGATGCAAAATTAACTGTCCATCTCACAGACAGCTATATTGGAAAGATTTCTGTGGCAAGTAATTGGTTTATGTTACAACTGCATCTATTTTCACTTCATCCTTTTCTGGAAGAAAAGTATAAAACAAAGAAGGAAGTTGAGGGGAAATAGGGAATAATGAATGTTCTGGAATTAGAGATAGGAAATACATTACTGGATACAGCATTGGGGTTTTTAGAGCTTATTGCTATGTCCATACTAGAATTGCTATTCCTCCCCAAAGATTATTCTACTCCCACCTCTTAATTCGGAAGCTGGAAAGGATCCCCTTTAATTTTTCCAAGTAGTTTCAAATTGCTTTGTCTTTTTGCTGAGCATGTATGGTGACGTCTCTACCCCACATTTTACCTCTACCAACATCTTTGTGCACCATAGTTTACCAGTTGAAATGGCATTCAAAATAGCCTTGAATGTTCATTTTCTCTTCTCAAAGATCCAAGAGAGAAGAGGTCAGTGCTGGAATATCTTGTTCATGGAAGTAGGACAATAGATTTAATGTCAAATGTTAATAGAAACTTGTCAAGTGATCTGCTTTAAAAATGGTAGAATTCATTATATTCAGAATTTCAGTTGCTCATTATTTAAATTTCCCACTTTTTTACTGCATTATAAACACATACAAAATTTATTTTGCACAAGTGTACTCTCTAACCAACCAAATAGATTTGATTTAATGATTGTAGGGATAGACCTAGTCCCAATTGCATTAATACATAAAATATTTATGACCCACAGAACCCTAATGTATGTGCAAATGTAAGTGTGGTGTTGGGCGACACAGATACCAGCACGAATGCCTTCTCTGAAATTAGATTAACTGCTCCAGACACCATCCTTTGATACCATTTGGTAATATGGACTACAAGATAGAAACCACAGGCAAAGAACAAAGAAGACAAGGAAGAAAGCTAAGAGAAACACACAAGGCCTGTACCTAAAAGCATGAAGGATATCATCTTTAGGCAGAAGTAGCAAGGACGAAGTGGATTTCGACATAGGGCTAGCCAGGAAAAAAGATGTGAAGAGAAGGAGAAGCTCCCTCTATCTGCTGCAGGAAGTATACAAGTGTAAGAATTGGTTGACATTTAAGAAATAAATGATATCAATTTCTACTTAGTTTTAAATGACTTTTTGCCTGGAGTAAATAGTGGTGAACCATATATGAATAGAACTGCTGAATTCAGTGATTTCGGGATAAACAGTCACTTTAATGGAAAAGTTATTATAAGCAAAACAAAAACATCAAGTACATCTGCATAAAATATCTCTTAGAATTATTCTTGTGTTGAATTGATATTTTTTATTTGCAAGTATATAATTTTTAAAAATCTAGTTTGTTAAATTCTAATGATATTCAAATAAAGTAATCAGGGATGCTATCTCTTCTGGATAGAATAATGGTTTAATCAAAATGTCTCTAATTCCTTTGATCTATTGATATGATTTCAAAAAAACACATGAATCAGTAGTTTTTCATAGTCAGTATAGATCAAACATAATACACATTATATTGAAGATACTGTTTGAACAGATTCCCAGAAAGACACATTTCTTCCAGTAACTCACTTGTCCAAATATTGTAAGTGTCTCTTTGAATGGTGCCATTAGAGAAAGTATTAAGTTAATGTTCTTTTTTAATGAGAAAACAACTTTCATATATTAATCAAGCTATAAAATGTATTTTATCTGACTTCTTCTTGTCCTCTTTATATTTAGATATCTTGTACAAATGTTCTACTTAATGGTTTCAGACACAGGTAAATAGATGCTTCCAAAATGACATGAAAAATAAAGTCTTACTCTAATTTGATGTTTATTGGGATTAAAATGCAATAATTTGCTACATTTTCCATGGAGTGCTTTACTTGGTTTTGTGTGGATATTGGCATTAGGAGGGTTGTTTTGCTAAGTAAAGGAGCCTCATAAAATGAAAATAAATGCATTTGAGCAGACCCAGGACTTTATAAAGTAACAAAAATGTCATTACAGGGGGGAGGCTGGGAAGGGATGTGAAGGGTAAACCAAAGGAGGAGGGTGCAATGCTTGGTAAGAAATGTACGCATTATCCTGCCCATGTAATTGTAACCCCTCTGTACAGTATGTTCACAAATAAAATTAAATTAAATTTAAAAAATGTCATTACATAATACTAGTACCTACAAATATGAAGAAAAACAGCAAAACAACTTTGAACAACTAAAGATATTCTGAGATTTTAAAAGACTTCATTCTAATTTTGGCACATCATCACACTTTGTTTACTCCCTGAAAGAAAACTGGAATGCAAGAAATGGTTCAAATAAACATGTTATATCAAAAACCAGAAGAACCCAGGCAAGATTTAGAGCACATATTTCAAAGAAAGTAAGGAGATTATAAAAAATGAAAACAACGCATAATTCATGACAAATCTTGGTTTATTTGAAATGTCCTTGAATTTTAATTGGATACCCAGATAGAACCTACTATAAATTGTCCTATGATGAACCCATGGAGTAAATTTTATATTTGTACAATAATTTAGAAGTGCTATGGCAAACAGGAAATGGAGTGGAGAATTTTCTGATGTAAAAATATGAGTTCCTGTTCAAAACATTGAGTTGGGAAGTTTGAAATAGCTGATAATACAATATATGAAACACAGGGAAAAAGTTGTTTCTCAATGAAGACAGAAGAATTATTAATATCCTGTATCTTAGCGTTTGCTTACTAAGGCAACTTCATCATTTATGACTCAATGTTGTTGACAACATAAATGTATCTCATGCTGCCTCACAAAATCTATGTATGTAGTTTCTCTCTCTCTCTCTCTCTCTCTCTCTCTCTCTCTCTCTCTCTCTCTCTCTCTCTCTCTCTCTCTCTCTCTCTCTCTCTCTCTCTCTCTTTCTCTCTCTTTCTGGTCTTCAATTTTTTTTCACTTGTGGGGCTTGAACTCAGGAAGTAGCTGCTATGCCTGAGATCTTTTTAAAGAGTTCAAGGCTAGTGCTCTAGTACTTTGGGCCGCAAAACCACTTTTGGTTTTCTAATTATTAATTGGTGATAAAGAGTATCAGAGACTTTCCTGCTCGGGCTGGATTTGAACCTTGCTCCTAAGATCTCAGCCTCCTGAGTAGCTAGGATTACAGGCAGGGAGCTACCAGTGCCAAACTAGGTCTTCAATTTTCTATGTACTTAATATTTATGATAGCCATATACATTAGCATAAGTGTACTCTGTAGGCAAGTGTGGTAACTATATATGTTATGAAAGTGATAGACTAACAAGATAGGTATATATGAAAAAGTAGAATTTTAGAAAGAGCAGGTACTTGAAAATAGAAACTTTTGAGAATTGTGTTACAGGTCAAGTTTTTTTAACTAAGTAGACTATGTAGCTAAATGGATTAGATAAAAGGATAATTTGAGCCAGGTGCAGGTGTCACTCCTATAATCCTAGTTATTCAGAAGTCTGCAATCTGAGGTTTGTGGGTCAAAGACAGTGTGGGCACGAAAGTCCATGAGACCCTTATTTCTACTTAACCAACCAAAAAAGAGTCAGAAGTAGAGCTGTGGCTCAAGAGTTAGAGCACTAGCTGTGAGCACAAAAGCTTAGAGTAAAACACAGGCCATGAGTTCAGACCATAGGACCAGCACAGAAAGAAAAAAAAAGGTAAAAGGTTTGGCAGAAAACAAAGATAACTTGCCTAGGGAAAAACTATTGTAAATAATCCTTTATAGATGTCAAACTTGTTAGAGCAAATTTTCCATTCATTCACTTTATAGTAAAGCAAATTCTCAAATGAAAGTTCTAAATATAATGACTGAAGACAAAGCATAATCCATATTACAAATGAGTGCCCCAATTTTGGAGACACTGGCTGGAATAGAGCAGGGTCTAATTACACAGTCTCTATTACTGGCTTAAATAACAGAATTGTGTTCTCTCATAGTACAAAAGACTAGGCTGAAATCAAAATACTGTCAAGGGCCATGTTACTTCTAAAGTCTTGTGAGTAGTAGTCTTTGTTTTTCTTTTTGGTTGTTGCTATCCATCCCTTAGGGAACTTTTGGCATACAGATATTTGCATCCAGTGTTTGTAGTATTCTATCTGTGGATAGATTCCCCTCTTCCTTCAAAATTCAATATGACCTCATTTCAGAATCCCAGGAATTATCACCCCAGTATATATTTCTATGGGACAAAATTTAATCCTATAAATTTAGCCTAGTGTAAAGTATAACACAAACATTCATTTATTTTTATTCATTCACTGTTGATTCTATTATTTTGGGTGCCATGATAATATCAGTCAAGTCATCCTTAAAGAATTTATCATTTGAATCAAAATTATATCCTGTACCTGTATCTACTTTGTAATTTAAATTATATGTAGTTTATCACTCAACAAACCCTTTTATATTTCGATGATAAATGCTCAGCTCAGTCCTGTCATATATATGCTGAATAATATTAGTAGCTATGTGTTCTGTTTACATCAGGAAATTAGAAATGAAGTCAAAATACAAATAATGGATGACATCTGTTAACCACTTATAAATTACGTGAAGGAAGAATCCTACAAAATAGGATATTTTACAATGCCTCATGAGAGATGAGCAAAATCTAAAGACACTGGCTCATAAGACAAAATGTATCTTTTTTGACAAATTAATGTCTGATTATTCATGACATGCCAGCTAATGTTCTGAGTTGTATTTTTGAAGAATCAATAAAACTTTGGAAGTCAGAAGAGGCCACTTACTCACTGAGGAATAAAATGAAGGCAGATATTAATGTGAATCCACAAGCATAGTTTCATACGAATTTCAGTATTCAAAATATTGAGAGGAATCTTAAGGATTACTTCATTTAATACTATGTCCTCATAATGGGTATCTGGAAATAAAATCAGGACAAATAATGAAATATATGTAAGCTTAGAATAGTTAGTCCCCTATGATTAATTTATGTAAAGGATCATATTTTATATCTTCTAAACTATGGGTAGTGAAAATATGCCAAAACTTAATGAACCATAATCAGAACAAGATGATACAGCAGTGGGGGTGGGGATGAGGAGAGGGTAAGGCAGCGGATAAGCTCACAATTTACCTTCATTTCTGTTTTTAGTCTTGTATCTGAAATGTTTCAGCAGACCTATGATTATTAGAACCCTATAACAGCTGCTGCCAGTTGAAGAACCAATATTAAGAAAGGAGAAAGCCTTGTACCACTAAAAACAACATGGCATTGAGATGAACTCAAACATCAGCCAAATAAAGCCAGGCAGTGGTAGCCCAAAGCTGTAATCCTAGCTACTCATGCGGCTGAAATGTGAAAAACCACAGTTTGAAGCCAGCCCAGGCAGGAAAGTTCATGAGACTTATCTCCAAAATTAACCAACAGAAAAAAAACAGAAGTGGAGTTGTGGGTTAAGTGCTAGAGCGCCAGCCTTGAACAGAATATGGTAAGAAGCTGTTGCCCAAAGCCCAGTACCTACCCACTCTCCCAGACACAAAATCGGCCAAAAAAGGCAGTTGACAAATGGAAGTACATGCTGCATTAGCAATGCTACCTGAGAAAAATAAAATCATAACAGAGAAGGGGGAGGAGCAGTGAGAATGACCTGTAGGAAAATGAGCTAGAAAGAGGCCAAATTCTGGGAAGGTAAGCTACTGCTTGTGGCCAGGTAGAGAGAACACTGACCATTTTAAAGAAAAGATAGTTATGTTTTTTATTATGAAAATACTGAACAGAGGGGTTATAATTACATGAGCAAGATAATGAGTACATTTCTTATCAAGCATTGAAGCCTCCTGAAAATAAAATTATATTTTTAAGGACAGTGGGTCATGTACTAGTGAGAACATTAATATTGAATGACCTTCCTGTTGGGAAATGAGCCACTTAAGGAATAAGCATCATTATCTTGCAATAGAGGCGTCTTTAGATTCTTCTAAACATGGCCAGAGCAGCGTTTTCTTATGGAAAGCTCATTACCTATTGAATCATCCATTCTCCAAACTATAATAATACTTTTCTAAATAGAGCCTCATTGTTCATGCAAATAACTTTTTCTTCTTTTAGTTTTTTTCTAAACTTTAAGTAGTTGTACCAAGGAGTTACCACTCAAGAAATCAGTTTATAAAAGAGTCTTAAAGACTGCCTGGGATGGCTTTGAACCACAATCCTGAGACTTCAGATTCTTACATAGTATTACAGATGTATAATTAGTATAGTTAGTGTTGCCTGGCCTAATTTTGTCTTTTTAATAATTCAAACTTTTATCTAAATGTATGCAGAAAGTTTTTTTAAAAACATAAAATTTCTGGGAACAAAATAAAAAAAAAAGAAATGAGTTTATGAATACAGTGCATCTAGACCAATGTCATCCCTTTTATAATTCTTCTCATCTTCAAACCTACTCCTCCCTTCAATTTTCTTAGTTTTGTAGAATATGGATTGAATTTCATGACTGTATTCTTTCCTCCTTCCTCTTTTCATTCTCTACCTCTTTCTCCTCCCCCCTACTACCAGCCTTTCAAGAACTTTCTTTCTTAAATAGTTGTACAAAAGTGTTTCAATTCAACATGTCAGTTTGAGTACAATGCATCTTGATTCTCCCCCATCTCTCTCACTCCTACTTATCCGCTCAAGCTCCCTGGAAGGAATTTCAAAATCGTTTAATATTCACATGCTTCACATGCATAATTTCCTCAGAGGGCTTAACTGTTAGGTCTTCCTGCCTATAATCACCTTCCTTTTGGAAAACAACCTCGAGCATGTCCCTTGAATTCTTTGCTCCAGGGATGGGAAAATGAGATGGTCCTGGCCAATCAAAGCTGCAAATCTCTTCGAACAGGTGATTTCTCATGGTGCATGACTGCAAGCATGCCAAAGACATTTGGCTTTTGATCCTTTGCTTGAAGCTGAGGAAATAGCCATTTTTCTACTGGGAAGGATAGTGTTTAGCAAGTTGCTCACTTCAGTCTGCAATGACTCATTCTTGAAAGCTGAACACAACTGGAAAAAAGTAAAGACAGATAGAGAAATATTACTGATGTGAGTGTTAGTGTTTCTGGTTCAACTATGTCTGCAAAAGTTGTCTTCGTGTGCTTTTCAGTTTATTTGGATAAGTTTAGATTAAATCAGATCTTCTGTTGCTTTCCATCAAAGAATGCACAAGAACTTGAGTGTTCAGGCCTGAACAATGGCACAAGGCCCAATGCACTTTGCTCCCAAACTATATGCTTCCTGTTAACATTTTCTGTCATCACCATCTGCCTGCCAGAATTACATTGATTTAGGATGGTAAGACGTTGTTTAATATATCCAGACACCTCAAACTGAATATAAAATGTGTGTGTGTGTGTGTGTGCAAATACACATGCATGCAGGAGGTGTTGAACAAATTTTAAAAGCATAATCGTAGTTGCCAGAAGAGATTTTTCTACATTCAATCTTATCTACATTCAAACTTATTTGAAAAACTAGAAATGTTACAACATTTTAAGTGGATTCAAGTTGCATATAAACAGCGTGATTATCCTTTTTTATTATTACCACAGAGGAACTTTTCCCATAAGCCCCTCTTTGCTCAGTGAGAACTTGGAACATTATTTTCTCTTCTCCCCAAATCTGTTTATTCTGCTTCATATTATATGCCTATACATACTTGACTTGATTCTGGACTGTAAGCAATTTGAAGGAAAGGTTTGTTTTTGCTTTCTTTTTTTATTTTTCTTTATTATTGTTGGTTTTGGGGTTTGTACTCAAGGGCTTTCTACTTGCTAGGAAGATACTCTAACACTTGAACCATGGCCCTCATCTCTTGATTCATCTTTGGTAAAGCGGTCATTACGGTTTTTTTTCTCCTATTCCATATTGAACCTAAATATGGCATTCCTTTTATTAATATAAGCCTATGTTCTCATTTCATCGTTATGAAAAGCCAAGAAAATAAAATGCTACAATCTTTAGTTCCAGTTCTTCAGGGAAGGCAAACATTCATCTGAATTTATGCAGTCCTCAATTGCTGCAAAATGATGTCCAGAAGAAAGAAAAAAACCTGAGATTCAATTACCATGGAATATCCTCTGATACCCACACAGACTTTCATTTGTTACCTAAATCTTTTAACTAAACTTTGCAGCTTTATGTTCTGATGGCACCTAAAGCATTCCTAGTTTGTTTCCTCTGCCAAAGTCTCTGTCTAATCTGTCCCTTCACTTCTTTCACTCCAAAGTTTAGAATTTCAGATTGGTGGATGAAGATATTTCAGAATCCATATATGTTTGTTTGTTTGTTTTTTGGTCGGTCATGGGGCTTGAACTCTGGGCTTGGGTGCTGTCCCTCAACTCTTCAGCTCAAGAAGAGCACTCTACCACTTGAGCCACAGAGCCACTTCCAGTTCTGTAGTGGTTTATTGGAGATAAAAGTCTCATGGATTTTTCTGCCCGGGCTAGCTTTGAACCATGATCCTCAGATCTTAGCCTCCTCAGTAGCTAGGATTACAGGTGTGAGCTACTGGTACCCAGCTCCATATATGTTTTTATCTGCTTGCTTTGAATTCCAGACACTGGTGGAACCAATCTTCTCAGTTTAGTCTTAATACTGTAATTGCACTGCCAGATCCTGTTCCTCTTCCATTTCTTACCTTTATGTATGTATGTGTGTGTCAGTCTTAGGGCTTGAACTCATAACCTGGATGCTGTCTGTGTGATTATGCTCAAGACTAGTGCTCTACCACTTGAGTGACAGCTCCACATCTAGATTTTTGGAGTTATTTGGAGATAAATGTCTCATAGACTTTCCTACCTGGACTGGCTTCAAACCATGCTCCTCAGATCTCAGACTCCAGGGTAGGCAGTATTACAGGCATGAGCCACCAGCACCCAAGCTTTCTGTTGTCTACCTTTTAGAATAGGTTTTATAAAATTATATCATTGATAAACAACCTAACAAATATGTTAACCCAATCTTTAAGTTGAGGTTGGTCTTTAAATCCTAGTACTGCTATATCACAGCTTTGCCATCTTGGGTAAGCTACATAATTTTATTTGATTGTATTTCCTCCAAATTAGAACTTATAATTGTATAAAATTTATAAATTAAACAGGGATTTCCCTCTTACCTTCCTTTTTTTGTTCCAGTTAATTACCTTTGGGATTTCAGTTCCAGTGCTTCATTTTCATGGTTGGCTTAATATCACAATTAGCAAGAAGTCCACAAATTATTTCTCCACTCTCTTGTCAGCCTATTTCTAGTTTCCTTGTGTTAGAAGAGGCCCTAGTGGGCCTGTTAAGGCATGGGAATGTATGAGGAAAAGAAAAATGTTGTTGGTTTGGTTAGTTGGTATTAATATGCATTCAGCAGCAACAGCTGCTGGCCCTAGGATTGGGGGAAATCAAGGGTAGCTTTGGGAGTATTTGGCATGATTGGATGAAGCAAGTGCTATAGAGCTACAAACAGCAGCAGCAATTATTGCATATCTGCAATAAGTTAAGAATATAACTGTTCAAACACCAGTTCTGGGGTTTGACCTTGGGCTTGACACTGTCCCTTACCTTTTTCACTTAAGGCTCTACCATTCGAGCCACATCTCTATTTCTAGCACTACTTTTGGTAGCTAAGTGGAGATAAGAGTCTCGTGGACTTTCCTGTCTAAGCTGGTTTGAAGTATAATAATCAAATCTCAGCCTCCTGAATAGTTAGGATTTCACCCCACACACAACTCTAACATCTAGGAAGCTGATTTCCAAGTTGTATAAAATCTTTACTTTCAAATTTTCTCTAAATGAACTTAGTCAAAGGATGATGAAATTAAGTTGCTAATTATTTGCTAATTTGCTAATATTTTGCTAGTAATTTGCTAATTAACATTCAATAAGGCAATATATTCATGTAACTTTTGGTGCTATATTTTCAACTGGACAAAAATTATTTGCATTCTTACAAAAAAACTCCAAGTAACATATAACACATATCATTACTAACTGTGCACAAAGTACATGCTCCTAAATTTCCTTGGGCAAATTAGTTAAATGATCTTCTCCCAAGACAGTGAAAAATAGGCTGCCCTGCTTTTTGCCTCATTTGAAAAGTTTAGATAATGATTTTGAACAAAAATAAGAAAAAATGCTATTGTTAGGGAAGTGCAGCTTCAGCACAAATCTCTACCAATCCAGAAAACTGCAATTGAAGTTGGTATTCTGGAGCCATTGCTGTTGAGTAAGGATGGCAGTCTTAATGGGTACCTACTGCGTAGTCTATGTTGAGAGACAATGACAATAGTTGCCATTATTATTTTTTCTTTTATCATGCTTGAATAAACAATTTTGATAGACATTGACTCATTTTCTCAGTAATGTTAGCTTTAGGACTTGTTCTTTCTTAGGGTCTTCATTCTATTCAGTCAGGCAATATCCTACAATACCATTTATGAATCCACTAGAGTGGCAAGGGAAGAATTCACTATTCATTCATTTGTTGGCTTTTCTGAGTCTTTAGAAAATGTGCTGTAAAATCCATGCCAGAGGGAAAAGCTATGCCTTAGTTTGTACTGTGCCCCATTCAGGGAGGAAAGTCTTCTCAGCTTGCCCAAGTAGCCTTGTTATGTTGCTTTATTGCTTATGTGGCAGAGGATTTAGCCCCACAATTCCAAGATAAGCCTGGGTTTAAATACAATAGCATCTGAATACACTTTTATTTATTTAATGAGTAGGTAAAGAATGGTGATTACTCTGGATTGGAAAGATTCATTTAAAAACTACCATATGATTAGCAATTCCACGTATGAGTACATATCCACAGAAAGTAAAATTCATTTTTGAGGTACTTCCATACTGTTTTCTAGAGTAGATTTACTAATTTAAAATACTTTATTTCCTTCCATGACTTCATTAGCATTTATTTTTATTTCTTTGATAATGCCTTGTGTAATTGGAATGAGTTGGTATCTTCGTGGTTTTGATTTGCTGTGTTCTGATACTATTTTTAAAGTATTTATTGAACATTTGTATTTCTTTTGAGAAATTCTTATTCACCCTACTTGACCTTTTTTGGTTGGATTACTGGATTTTTGTTAATTTTGCTGAATTATTTATATATTCTAATACTAACTCACTTGTCAGATCAATAGCAGACAAGTATTTCTTTCCATTCAGTAGGTTGTCTCTTTGCCTGGTTGTTTGCTTTGTTGTGCAAAAGCTTTTCAGTTAAGTGGAATCTCATTTATCAGTTCTTACTTTTGTTTCCTACACTCCTGGAGTCCTAACCAAAAAATAACTTCCAATGTCTACCAGTGTTTTCCTTATGTTTTTTTCTAGCAGTTTCAGTGTTTTAGGTATTACATTTGGGTTTTTGTCTGTTTTGAATTGAGTTGTGTGATTGGTGAGAGAGTAGTTAAATTTCAGTCTTCTACATGTTTATATTCCAGTTTCCCACTGCAATTTGTTGAAGAAGTTGTCTTATTTTTCAATGTATATTTTGGGTCCCATCATCAGTAATCAGTTGGCTAGATGTGTGGGTTTATTTCTGGGATTTCTAATGGCTGTGTGTCTGTTCTTATTCCAGTACTATGCCATATTGTTTCCTGTGGCTCTGTAGTATCTCTTGAAATCATGAATTATAATCCCTCTTTCTTTTTGATCCAGATTGTTTGGGATGTTTGGGGTCTTTCTTCCATTTGAATTTTAGGATTGTTTTGCTAGTTCTGTGAAGAATATCATTGATATTTTGATGGGGATTGCATAAAGCTACAAATCATTTTGTGTGGTATGGACATTTCCATAAAACTAATTCTTCTAATTCATAAATGTGAGAGACCTTTGTATCTTTAATTGGCTTCTTCAATTGCTCTTATCACTGTTTCAGAACTTTCATTCTACAGGTCTTTCAGTTACTTGGTTAAAGTAGATTTCTGTAACTAATATGAATGAAATCAATTTTAGTTTTACATTCCACTGCTTTGGTTAATTTATCTCTTCCAAGAACTTATTGGTGGCATATTTAGATTTTTATGTACAGATCTGTATTTGTAACAAGGGTAATTTTATTTCTTCTTTCTTTATTCATGTTTTAATTCTCACTTACCTCATTTTTCTAAACTTT